>NW_027619900.1:0-26870 GCF_964187855.1 Myxine glutinosa
TGTGTTAGTGTTGAAAAACCACTTTTCGCACTTGTGTTAGTGTTGAAAAACCACTTTTCGCACTTGTGTTAGTGTTGAAAAACCACTTTTCGCACTTGTGTTATTGTTGAAAAACCACTTTTCACACTTGTGTTGGTGCAGGAAACCACTTTTGCACTTGCATTAGTGTGGAAAAACCACTTTTCGCACTTGTGTTAGTGTTGAAAAACCACTTTTCGCACTGGTGTTAGTGTTGAAAAAACACTTTTCGCACTTGTGTTGGTGCAGGAAACCACTTTTGCACTTGTTTTAGTGTGGAAAGAACACTTTTCGCACTTGTGTTAGTGTTGAAAAACCACTTTTCGCACTTGTGTTAGTGTTGAAAAACCACTTTTTGCACTTGTGTTAGTGTTGAAAAACCACTTTTCACACTTGTGTTGGTGCAGGAAACCACTTTTGCACTTGTATTAGTGTGGAAAAACCACTTTTCTCACTTGTGTTAGTGTTGAAAAACCACTTTTCGCACTTGTGTTAGTGTTGAAAAACCACTTTTCGCACTTGTGGTGGTGCAGGAAACCACTTTTGCACTTGTATTTGTGTGGAAAAACCACTTTTCGCACTTGTGTTGGTGCAGGAAATCACTTTTGCACTTGTATTAGTGTGGAAAAAACACTTTTCGCACTTGTGTTGGTGTTGAAAAACCACTTTTCGCACTTGTGTTAGTGTTGAAAAACCACTTTTCGCACTTGTGTTGGTGCAGGAAACCACTTTTGCACTTGTGTTAGTGTGGAAAAACCACTTTTCGCACTTGTGTTAGTGTGGAAAAAACACTTTTTGCACTTGTGATAGTGTTGAAAAACCACTTTTCGCAATTGTGTTAGTGTTGAAAAACCACTTTTCGCACTTGTGTTGGTGCAGGAAACCACTTTTGCACTTGTATTAGTGTGGAAAAACCACTTTTCGCACTTGTGTTAGTGTTGAAAAACCACTTTTCGCACTTGTGTTAGTGTTGAAAAACCACTTTTCGCACTTGTGTTGGTGCAGGAAACCACTTTTGCACTTGTATTAGTGTGGAAAAAACACTTTTTGCACTTGTGATAGTGTTGAAAACCCACTTTTTGCACTTGTGTTAGTGTTGAAAAACCACTTTTCGCACTTGTGTTAGTGTTGAAAAACCACTTTTCGCACTTGTGTTGGTGCAGGAAACCACTTTTGCACTTGTATTAGTGTGGAAAAAACACTTTTTGCACTTGTGTTAGTGTTGAAAAACCACTTTTCGCACTTGTGTTAGTGTTGAAAAACCACTTTTCGCACTTGTGTTGGTGCAGGAAACCACTTTTGCACTTGTATTAGTGTGGAAAAAACACCTTTTGCACTTGTGATAGTATTGAAAACCCACTTTTCGCACTTGTGTTAGTGTTGAAAAACCACTTTTCACACTTGTGTTAGTGTTGAAAAACCACTTTTCGCACTTGTGTTGGTGCAGGAAACCACTTTTGCACTTGTATTAGTGTGGAAAAAACACTTTTTGCACTTGTGTTAGTGTTGAAAAACCACTTTTCGCACTTTTGTTAGTGTTGAAAAACCACTTTTCGCACTTGTGTTGGTGCAGGAAACCACTTTTGCACTTGTATTAGTGTGGAAAAACCACTTTTCGCACTTATGTTAGTGTTGAAAAACCACTTTTCGCACTTGTGTTAGTGTTGAAAAACCACTTTTCGCACTTGTGTTGGTGCAGGAAACCACTTTTGCACTTGTATTAGTGTGGAAAAACCACTTTTCGCACTTGTGTTAGTGTTGAAAAACCACTTTTCGCACTTGTGTTAGTGTTGAAAAACCACTTTTCGCACTTGTGTTAGTGTTGAAAAACCACTTTTCACACTTGTGTTGGTGCAGGAAACCACTTTTGCACTTGTATTAGTGTGGAAAAAACACTTTTTGCACTTGTGATAGTGTTGAAAACCCACTTTTCGCACTTGTGTTAGTGTTGAAAAACCACTTTTCGCACTTGTGTTAGTGTTGAAAAACCACTTTTCGCACTTGTGTTGGTGCAGGAAACCACTTTTGCACTTGTATTAGTGTGGAAAAAACACTTTTTGCACTTGTGATAGTGTTGAAAAACCACTTTTCGCACTTGTGTTAGTGTTGAAAAACCACTTTTCGCACTTGTGTTGGTGCAGGAAACCACTTTTGCACTTGTATTAGTGTGGAAAAAACACTTTTTGCACTTGTGATAGTGTTGAAAACCCACTTTTCGCACTTGTGTTAGTGTTGAAAAACCACTTTTCGCACTTGTGTTAGTGTTGAAAAACCACTTTTCGCACTTGTGTTGGTGCAGGAAACCACTTTTGCACTTGTATTAGTGTGGAAAAAACACTTTTTGCACTTGTGTTAGTGTTGAAAAACCCCTTTTCGCACTTTTGTTAGTGTTAAAAACCACTTTTCGCACTTGTGTTGGTGCAGGAAACCACTTTTGCACTTGTATTAGTGTGGAAAAACCACTTTTCGCACTTGTGTTAGTGTTGAAAAACCACTTTTCGCACTTGTGTTGGTGCAGGAAACCGCTTTTGCACTTGTATTAGTGTGGAAAAAACACTTTTCGCACTTGTGTTAGTGTTGAAAAACCACTTTTCGCACTTGTGTTAGTGTTGAAAAACCACTTTTCGCACTGGTGTTAGTGTTGAAAAAACACTTTTCGCACTTGTGTTGGTGCAGGAAACCACTTTTGCACTTGTTTTAGTGTGGAAAGAACACTTTTCGCACTTGTGTTAGTGTTGAAAAACCACTTTTCGCACTTGTGTTAGTGTTGAAAAACCACTTTTTGCACTTGTGTTAGTGTTGAAAAACCACTTTTCACACTTGTGTTGGTGCAGGAAACCACTTTTGCACTTGTATTAGTGTGGAAAAACCACTTTTCTCACTTGTGTTAGTGTTGAAAAACCACTTTTCGCACTTGTGTTAGTGTTGAAAAACCACTTTTCGCACTTGTGGTGGTGCAGGAAACCACTTTTGCACTTGTATTTGTGTGGAAAAACCACTTTTCGCACTTGTGTTGGTGCAGGAAATCACTTTTGCACTTGTATTAGTGTGGAAAAAACACTTTTCGCACTTGTGTTGGTGTTGAAAAACCACTTTTCGCACTTGTGTTAGTGTTGAAAAACCACTTTTCGCACTTGTGTTGGTGCAGGAAACCACTTTTGCACTTGTGTTAGTGTGGAAAAACCACTTTTCGCACTTGTGTTAGTGTGGAAAAAACACTTTTTGCACTTGTGATAGTGTTGAAAAACCACTTTTCGCAATTGTGTTAGTGTTGAAAAACCACTTTTCGCACTTGTGTTGGTGCAGGAAACCACTTTTGCACTTGTATTAGTGTGGAAAAACCACTTTTCGCACTTGTGTTAGTGTTGAAAAACCACTTTTCGCACTTGTGTTAGTGTTGAAAAACCACTTTTCGCACTTGTGTTGGTGCAGGAAACCACTTTTGCACTTGTATTAGTGTGGAAAAAACACTTTTTGCACTTGTGATAGTGTTGAAAACCCACTTTTTGCACTTGTGTTAGTGTTGAAAAACCACTTTTCGCACTTGTGTTAGTGTTGAAAAACCACTTTTCGCACTTGTGTTGGTGCAGGAAACCACTTTTGCACTTGTATTAGTGTGGAAAAAACACTTTTTGCACTTGTGTTAGTGTTGAAAAACCACTTTTCGCACTTGTGTTAGTGTTGAAAAACCACTTTTCGCACTTGTGTTGGTGCAGGAAACCACTTTTGCACTTGTATTAGTGTGGAAAAAACACCTTTTGCACTTGTGATAGTATTGAAAACCCACTTTTCGCACTTGTGTTAGTGTTGAAAAACCACTTTTCACACTTGTGTTAGTGTTGAAAAACCACTTTTCGCACTTGTGTTGGTGCAGGAAACCACTTTTGCACTTGTATTAGTGTGGAAAAAACACTTTTTGCACTTGTGTTAGTGTTGAAAAACCACTTTTCGCACTTTTGTTAGTGTTGAAAAACCACTTTTCGCACTTGTGTTGGTGCAGGAAACCACTTTTGCACTTGTATTAGTGTGGAAAAACCACTTTTCGCACTTATGTTAGTGTTGAAAAACCACTTTTCGCACTTGTGTTAGTGTTGAAAAACCACTTTTCGCACTTGTGTTGGTGCAGGAAACCACTTTTGCACTTGTATTAGTGTGGAAAAACCACTTTTCGCACTTGTGTTAGTGTTGAAAAACCACTTTTCGCACTTGTGTTAGTGTTGAAAAACCACTTTTCGCACTTGTGTTAGTGTTGAAAAACCACTTTTCACACTTGTGTTGGTGCAGGAAACCACTTTTGCACTTGTATTAGTGTGGAAAAAACACTTTTTGCACTTGTGATAGTGTTGAAAACCCACTTTTCGCACTTGTGTTAGTGTTGAAAAACCACTTTTCGCACTTGTGTTAGTGTTGAAAAACCACTTTTCGCACTTGTGTTGGTGCAGGAAACCACTTTTGCACTTGTATTAGTGTGGAAAAAACACTTTTTGCACTTGTGATAGTGTTGAAAAACCACTTTTCGCACTTGTGTTAGTGTTGAAAAACCACTTTTCGCACTTGTGTTGGTGCAGGAAACCACTTTTGCACTTGTATTAGTGTGGAAAAAACACTTTTTGCACTTGTGATAGTGTTGAAAACCCACTTTTCGCACTTGTGTTAGTGTTGAAAAACCACTTTTCGCACTTGTGTTAGTGTTGAAAAACCACTTTTCGCACTTGTGTTGGTGCAGGAAACCACTTTTGCACTTGTATTAGTGTGGAAAAAACACTTTTTGCACTTGTGTTAGTGTTGAAAAACCCCTTTTCGCACTTTTGTTAGTGTTAAAAACCACTTTTCGCACTTGTGTTGGTGCAGGAAACCGCTTTTGCACTTGTATTAGTGTGGAAAAAACACTTTTCGCACTTGTGTTAGTGTTGAAAAACCACTTTTCGCACTTGTGTTAGTGTTGAAAAACCACTTTTAGCACTTGTGTTAGTGTTGAAAAACCACTTTTCACACTTGTGTTGGTGCAGGAAACCACTTTTGCACTTGTATTAGTGTGGAAAACCACTTTTCGCACTTGTGTTAGTGTTGAAAAACCACTTTTCGCACTGGTGTTAGTGTTGAAAAAACACTTTTCGCACTTGTGTTGGTGCAGGAAACCACTTTTGCACTTGTATTAGTGTGGAAAAACACTTTTCGCACTTGTGTTAGTGTTGAAAAACCACTTTTCGCACTTGTGTTAGTGTTGAAAAACCACTTTTCGCACTTGTGTTAGTGTTGAAAAACCACTTTTCGCACTTGTGTTGGTGCAGGTAACCACTTTTGCACTTGTATTAGTGTGGAAAAACCACTTTTCTCACTTGTGTTAGTGTTGAAAACCACTTTTCGCACTTGTGTTAGTGTTGAAAACCATATTTTCGCACTTGTGGTGGTGCAGGAAACCACTTTTGCACTTGTATTTGTGTGGAAAAACCACTTTTCGCACTTGTGTTGGTGCAGGAAACCACTTTTGCACTTGTATTAGTGTGGAAAAAACACTTTTCGCACTTGTGTTAGTGTTGAAAAACCACTTTTCGCACTTGTGTTGGTGCAGGAAACCACTTTTGCACTTGTATTAGTGTGGAAAAAACACTTTTCGCACTTGTGTTAGTGTTGAAAAACCACTTTTCGCACTTGTGTTAGTGTTGAAAAACCACTTTTCGCACTTGTGTTAGTGTTGAAAAACCACTTTTCACACTTGTGTTGGTGCAGGAAACCACTTTTGCACTTGTATTAGTGTGGAAAAAACACTTTTCGCACTTGTGCTAGTGTTGAAAAAACACTTTTCGCACTTGTGTTAGTGTTGAAAAACCACTTTTCGCACTTGTGTTAGTGTTGAAAAACCACTTTTTGCACTTGTGTTAGTGTTGAAAAACCACTTTTCACACTTGTGTTGGTGCAGGAAACCACTTTTGCACTTGTATTAGTGTGGAAAAACCACTTTTCTCACTTGTGTTAGTGTTGAAAAACCACTTTTCGCACTTGTGTTAGTGTTGAAAAACCACTTTTCGCACTTGTGGTGGTGCAGGAAACCACTTTTGCACTTGTATTTGTGTGGAAAAACCACTTTTCGCACTTGTGTTGGTGCAGGAAACCACTTTTGCACTTGTATTAGTGTGGAAAAAACACTTTTCGCACTTGTGTTAGTGTTGAAAAGCCACTTTTCGCACTTGTGTTAGTGTTGAAAAACCACTTTTCGCACTTGTGTTGGTGCAGGAAACCACTTTTGCACTTGTGTTAGTGTGGAAAAACCACTTTTCGCACTTGTGTTAGTGTGGAAAAAACACTTTTTGCACTTGTGATAGTGTTGAAAACCCACTTTTCGCACTTGTGTTAGTGTTGAAAAACCACTTTTCGCACTTGTGTTGGTGCAGGAAACCACTTTTGCACTTGTATTAGTGTGGAAAAAACACTTTTTGCACTTGTGATAGTGTTGAAAAACCACTTTTCGCACTTGTGTTAGTGTTGAAAAACCACTTTTCGCACTTGTGTTGGTGCAGGAAACCACTTTTGCACTTGTATTAGTGTGGAAAAACCACTTTTCGCACTTGTGTTAGTGTTGAAAAACCACTTTTCGCACTTGTGTTAGTGTTGAAAAACCACTTTTCGCACTTGTGTTGGTGCAGGAAACCACTTTTGCACTTGTATTAGTGTGGAAAAAACACTTTTTGCACTTGTGATAGTGTTGAAAACCCACTTTTTGCACTTGTGTTAGTGTTGAAAAACCACTTTTCGCACTTGTGTTAGTGTTGAAAAACCACTTTTCGCACTTGTGTTGGTGCAGGAAACCACTTTTGCACTTGTATTAGTGTGGAAAAAACACTTTTTGCACTTGTGTTAGTGTTGAAAAACCACTTTTCGCACTTGTGTTAGTGTTGAAAAACCACTTTTCGCACTTGTGTTGGTGCAGGAAACCACTTTTGCACTTGTATTAGTGTGGAAAAAACACCTTTTGCACTTGTGATAGTGTTGAAAACCCACTTTTCGCACTTGTGTTAGTGTTGAAAAACCACTTTTCGCACTTGTGTTGGTGCAGGAAACCACTTTTGCACTTGTATTAGTGTGGAAAAAACACTTTTTGCACTTGTGTTAGTGTTGAAAAACCACTTTTCGCACTTTTGTTAGTGTTGAAAAACCACTTTTCGCACTTGTGTTGGTGCAGGAAACCACTTTTGCACTTGTATTAGTGTGGAAAAACCACTTTTCGCACATGTGTTAGTGTTGAAAAACCACTTTTCGCACTTGTGTTGGTGCAGGAAACCACTTTTGCACTTGTATTAGTGTGGAAAAAACACTTTTCGCACTTGTGTTAGTGTTGAAAAACCACTTTTCGCACTTGTGTTAGTGTTGAAAAACCACTTTTCGCACTTGTGTTAGTGTTGAAAAACCACTTTTCACACTTGTGTTGGTGCAGGAAACCACTTTTGCACTTGTATTAGTGTGGCAAAACCACTTTTCGCACTTGTGTTAGTGTTGAAAAACCACTTTTCGCACTGGTGTTAGTGTTGAAAAAATACTTTTCGCACTTGTGTTGGTGCAGGAAACCACTTTTGCACTTGTATTAGTGTGGAAAAACCACTTTTCGCACTTGTGTTAGTGTGGAAAAAACACTTTTTGCACTTGTGATAGTGTTGAAAAAACACTTTTCGCACTTGTGTTAGTGTTGAAAAACCACTTTTCGCACTTGTGTTGGTGCAGGAAACCACTTTTGCACTTGTATTAGTGTGGAAAAAACACTTTTCGCACTTGTGTTAGTGTTGAAAAACCACTTTTCGCACTTGTGTTAGTGTTGAAAAACCACTTTTCGCACTTGTGTTAGTGTTGAAAAACCACTTTTCGCACTTGTGTTGGTGCAGGAAACCACTTTTGCACTTGTATTAGTGTGGAAAAAACACTTTTTGCACTTGTGATAGTGTTGAAAACCCACTTTTTGCACTTGTGTTAGTGTTGAAAAACCACTTTTCGCACTTGTGTTAGTGTTGAAAAACCACTTTTCGCACTTGTGTTGGTGCAGGAAACCACTTTTGCACTTGTATTAGTGTGGAAAAACACTTTTTGCACTTGTGTTAGTGTTGAAAAACCACTTTTTGCACTTTTGTTAGTGTTGAAAAACCACTTTTCGCACTTGTGTTGGTGCAGGAAACCACTTTTGCACTTGTATTAGTGTGGAAAAACCACTTTTCGCACTTGTGTTAGTGTTGAAAAACCACTTTTCGCACTTGTGTTAGTGTTGAAAAACCACTTTTCGCACTTGTGCTGGTGCAGGAAACCACTTTTGCACTTGTATTAGTGTGGAAAAAACACTTTTCGCACTTGTGTTAGTGTTGAAAAACCACTTTTCGCACTTGTGTTAGTATTGAAAAACCACTTTTCGCACTTGTGTTAGTGTTGAAAAACCACTTTTCACACTTGTGTTGGTGCAGGAAACCACTTTTGCACTTGTATTAGTGTGGAAAAACCACTTTTCGCACTTGTGTTAGTGTTGAAAAACCACTTTTCGCACTGGTGTTAGTGTTGAAAAAATACTTTTCGCACTTGTGTTGGTGCAGGAAACCACTTTTGCACTTGTATTAGTGTGGAAAAACCACTTTTCGCACTTGTGTTAGTGTGGAATAAACACTTTTTGCACTTGTGATAGTGTTGAAAAACCACTTTTCGCACTTGTGTTAGTGTTGAAAAACCACTTTTTGCACTTGTGTTGGTGCAGGAAACCACTTTTGCACTTGTATTAGTGTGGAAAAAACACTTTTTGCACTTGTGATAGTGTTGCAAAACCACTTTCCGCACTTGTGTTAGTGTTGAAAAAACACTTTTCGCACTTGTGTTGGTGCAGGAAACCACTTTTGCACTTGTATTAGTGTGGAAAAACCACTTTTCGCACTTGTGTTCGTGTTGAAAAACCACTTTTCGCACTTGTGTTAGTGTTGAAAAGCCACTTTTCGCACTTGTGTTGGTGCAGGAAACCACTTTTGCACTTGTATTAGTGTGGAAAAAACACTTTTTGCACTTGTGATAGTGTTGAAAACCCACTTTTTGCACTTGTGTTAGTGTTGAAAAACCACTTTTCGCACTTGTGTTGGTGCAGGAAACCACTTTTGCACTTGTATTAGTGTGGAAAAACCACTTTTCGCACTTGTATTAGTGTGGAAAAAACACTTTTTGCACTTGTGATAGTGTTGAAAAACCACTTTTCGCACTTGTGTTAGTGTTGAAAAACCACTTTTCGCACTTGTGTTGGTGCAGGAAACCACTTTTGCACTTGTATTCGTGTGGAAAAACCACTTTTCGCACTTGTGTTAGTGTTGAAAAACCACTTTTCGCACTTGTGTTAGTGTTGAAAAACCACTTTTCGCACTTGTGTTGGTGCAGGAAACCACTTTTGCACTTGTATTAGTGTTGAAAAATCACTTTTCGCACTTGTGTTGGTGCAGGAAACCACTTTTGCACTTGTATTAGTGTGGAAAAAACACTTTTTGCACTTGTGTTAGTGTTGAAAAACCACTTTTCGCACTTGTGTTAGTGTTGAAAAACCACTTTTCGCACTTGTGTTGGTGCAGGAAACCACTTTTGCACTTGTATTAGTGTGGAAAAAACACTTTTTGCACTTGTGATAGTGTTGAAAACCCACTTTTCGCACTTGTGTTAGTGTTGAAAAACCACTTTTCGCACTTGTGTTAGTGTTGAAAAACCACTTTTCGCACTTGTGTTGGTGCAGGAAACCACTTTTGCACTTGTATTAGTGTAGAAAAAACACTTTTTGCACTTGTGTTAGTGTTGAAAAACCACTTTTCGCACTTTTGTTAGTGTTGAAAAACCACTTTTCGCACTTGTGTTGGTGCAGGAAACCACTTTTGCACTTGTATTAGTGTGTAAAAACCACTTTTCGCACTTGTGTTAGTGTTGAAAAACCACTTTTCGCACTTGTGTTAGTGTTGAAAAACCACTTTTCGCACTTGTGTTGGTGCAGGAAACCACTTTTGCACTTGTATTAGTGTGGAAAAAACACTTTTCGCACTTGTGTTAGTGTTGAAAAACCACTTTTCGCACTTGTGTTAGTGTTGAAAAACCACTTTTCGCACTTGTGTTAGTGTTGAAAAACAACTTTTCGCACTTGTGTTGGTGCAGGTAACCACTTTTTCACTTGTATTAGTGTGGAAAAACCACTTTTCTCACTTGTGTTAGTGTTGAAAAACCACTTTTCGCACTTGTGTTAGTGTTGAAAACCACTTTTCGCACTTGTGGTGGTGCAGGAAACCACTTTTGCACTTGTATTTGTGTGGAAAAACCACTTTTCGCACTTGTGTTGGTGCAGGAAACCACTTTTGCACTTGTATTAGTGTGGAAAAAACACTTTTCGCACTTGTAGACTATAGGGCATGTAGTCAAAATCCCTTCAGAAAGTGCTTTTTGTGGTCTCCACATTGGAACTACATATATTATGTCTTAAAATATAGGTATTGCATGTCTTATCAATATCCCCTTTGTTCCCACGCTCAAAAGTGGAGCATTAATTAGTAATTCCCGCCTAAAAATAATGCGTCAAACAAGTAATGTTTTTTAAGGGGGTACTATGGGTCAAAAAGACCTGACTACATTCAAGAGGTATTATCTTGCCAATGTTTTGACAAATGATGCCATGTTTGGTATCAACATAATCATATAAGTGTCTAGTTTTAAGAAATACATTAATTAGCGCAAGTCAAGGTCAATCTTGTTAGTGACCCGAGGTCAAATGTCAATGACCTTAAATTTGGGCTAAGGTAAAATTAAAAATTTGCTCATAATTTTGTACACATTTACAAATATCAGATCATGCTGTAACATCACCAAGTTGTTTATAGGTTAGCAAGCTGTGATCTAATGGAGAGTGTTTTGAAAAAATATTTTGCATGTTGCCATGGCAACGGTTTGCCAAATTTTGTGATTTTTTCTTGCTGATGAACTATTCGGACTGCCATAAATTCTGAACTAAAGATATTTTCCAAAAATGCTCTCATTAGATCACAGTACATAAAACAATCAACAATTGTGCCAATTTTCAAGGATGTAGCCCACTCACAACCTAAAAAAGATTACGATCAAATCACGAAAAGCTCCAGCTGGTGATGGGATATCTGGGTGATTGTCAAAGCTGCGCTTGCAAACAGCTGCCTGGAAGTTGGCTCGTTGTACGTGTTTGATGAGGGCATCTCGGTTTGGTGGCATGACACTTTCGTTTCTTGTAGCCATCGAAAACATAGAATACCGTGCATCGTTGACATGACTGTACTCCTGCTGGCTGTAAAGCTTGCAAACGAAGTCCTCCAGTAAAGAAACAAGCTCGTCTGTTACGGAGAAAGACTCGCCAAGCATTTGACACGCGTGGGAAAAGGATTTATTTTGGGTGAGAAGTTTGATTGCTTTTGTTTTCCCTTTGCCGTAAAAGGAACTTACAGAATCGCATCCTGTGAAACAGTGGAGACCTATGATGGCTTTTGCGATGTCATCTCCGAGCTCCTGCTGTATGGCCTGCAAGTCAATGGTACGTACATTGTCGTCTCTGCCAGTGTGGAAATACAACTGGGAACCCACAAGGTGCGATACAAGTGCCACACCAATAACAAACACGTCAGTGTCTGGGCTTTTGATGATGATGCTTCCGATGCCTTGGGTGCTGATGTAATGTGCATGTAGGAGCATCCTGGTGTCAGCCTCCTCTTGGGTGGAATGGAGCTGCGGTATTTCTTCAATGCTGATGGTACCATTTCTTGGTGTGATGGAATGACACATCTTGCCATGTGCGACATACAGTGTGATGCCCTTAAAGTTGTCCTCTCCACAAGTACTCCAATGGTTGAACAAGAAGTGAACTAGCTGTTCCTTATTGAAGCTGTTTGCCAGATATTTCTTCCATTGTTTAGGTACAGGTTGGTCTGCCTTGGATATTTTAATCCTCTGGGAACCACTCGCTGCCCGTCGTTTCTTCTCAGCACCCTTAATACTGATCGATGGATACGTGTCTGTTACAAAGTGTACAGAGTTGGAGCTACTACTTAGTGCCAGGTACACTAACTGTCTCAGAATTTTTTCCGCCAGTTGACCCATGCTTGCGGGCATTCCTTTTGAACTCATTTGCTGAAGCATGGCCATGCCATCAACTACCCATACGCCTCCCTTTGGTGGGTCCACGACAGGGGAACTCTCAGGTACACTTTCTAGGTAGTGTAGCAGCCTCGCCTTGTTAGCCTCGCCGCCTCGCCTCGCAGCCGCCTCGCCTCGCCTTGTAATCACAACATTTGGGACTGACCTGACCCAATTTCATAGGCCTCCCTACGTGATTGTACATGCAATTTTCTCATTCGTGATGTATTTGTAGGCTACTTTCAAACTTACCGGATGATTGGGTGACATTCTGATGCTTCTGTTTAGCAGTTTGGGCACGTTTTTGCTTGGTAGAATCAGTGAAATACCGGTAACACACTGCGTGGCAACCCCCAGTTTCAGGGACCGGCAATGCACTTCCACATGCGCTGCAGTGTAGACCATGATCGCGGACGAAAGACCTCGCTAAATCGGCCTGGTTTCCCACCAAATATCTACAGCACTCAAGAATGTTCTCCACCTTTTTTCGGTAAATGGCACAATATCACCACCGGCACCTGGAACATGTGCATAACACCTATTTTTTACACCAAATTTGACACCAACTGATGCCATTTTCACGATACTTTTCACCAAACAGCATCTGTTTACACACGTGACCCATTAGTTATTATAACCTAAAATTCGACAAAATGCTCCAACCGATGACGCGGGAATATGAACGATAATTCATTAAAAATATTTAACTTAATTATAAAATAAGTTTTATTTAGTCGGGAGATGGAGACCACAAGACAAGCTCTTAGGACCACATGCCCTATCGTCTATTGTGTTAGTGTTGAAAAACCACTTTTCGCACTTGTGTTAGTGTTGAAAAACCACTTTTCGCACTTGTGTTGGTGCAGGAAACCACTTTTGCACTTGTATTAGTGTGGAAAAACCACTTTTCGCACTTGTGTTAGTGTTGAAAAACCACTTTTCGCACTTGTGTTAGTGTTGAAAAACCACTTTTCGCACTTGTGTTGGTGCAGGAAACCACTTTTGCACTTGTATTAGTGTGGAAAAAACACTTTTCGCACTTGTGTTAGTGTTGAAAAACCACTTTTCGCACTTGTGTTAGTGTTGAAAAACCACTTTTCGCACTTGTGTTGGTGCAGGAAACCACTTTTGCACTTGTATTAGTGTGGAAAAAACACTTTTTGCACTTGTGATAGTGTTGAAAACCCACTTTTCGCACTTGTGTTAGTGTTGAAAAACCACTTTTCGCACTTGTGTTAGTGTTGAAAAACCACTTTTCGCACTTGTGTTGGTGCAGGAAACCACTTTTGCACTTGTATTAGTGTGGAAAAAACACTTTTTGCACTTGTGTTAGTGTTGAAAAACCACTTTTCGCACTTTTGTTAGTGTTGAAAAACCACTTTTCGCACTTGTGTTGGTGCAGGAAACCACTTTTGCACTTGTATTAGTGTGTAAAAACCACTTTTCGCACTTGTGTTAGTGTTGAAAAACCACTTTTCGCACTTGTGTTAGTGTTGAAAAACCACTTTTCGCACTTGTGTTGGTGCAGGAAACCACTTTTGCACTTGTATTAGTGTGGAAAAAACACTTTTCGCACTTGTGTTAGTGTTGAAAAACCACTTTTCGCACTTGTGTTAGTGTTGAAAAACCACTTTTCGCACTTGTGTTAGTGTTGAAAAACAACTTTTCGCACTTGTGTTGGTGCAGGTAACCACTTTTTCACTTGTATTAGTGTGGAAAAACCACTTTTCTCACTTGTGTTAGTGTTGAAAAACCACTTTTCGCACTTGTGTTAGTGTTGAAAACCACTTTTCGCACTTGTGGTGGTGCAGGAAACCACTTTTGCACTTGTATTTGTGTGGAAAAACCACTTTTCGCACTTGTGTTGGTGCAGGAAACCACTTTTGCACTTGTATTAGTGTGGAAAAAACACTTTTCGCACTTGTAGACTATAGGGCATGTAGTCAAAATCCCTTCAGAAAGTGCTTTTTGTGGTCTCCACATTGGAACTACATATATTATGTCTTAAAATATAGGTATTGCATGTCTTATCAATATCCCCTTTGTTCCCACGCTCAAAAGTGGAGCATTAATTAGTAATTCCCGCCTAAAAATAATGCGTCAAACAAGTAATGTTTTTTAAGGGGGTACTATGGGTCAAAAAGACCTGACTACATTCAAGAGGTATTATCTTGCCAATGTTTTGACAAATGATGCCATGTTTGGTATCAACATAATCATATAAGTGTCTAGTTTTAAGAAATACATTAATTAGCGCAAGTCAAGGTCAATCTTGTTAGTGACCCGAGGTCAAATGTCAATGACCTTAAATTTGGGCTAAGGTAAAATTAAAAATTTGCTCATAATTTTGTACACATTTACAAATATCAGATCATGCTGTAACATCACCAAGTTGTTTATAGGTTAGCAAGCTGTGATCTAATGGAGAGTGTTTTGAAAAAATATTTTGCATGTTGCCATGGCAACGGTTTGCCAAATTTTGTGATTTTTTCTTGCTGATGAACTATTCGGACTGCCATAAATTCTGAACTAAAGATATTTTCCAAAAATGCTCTCATTAGATCACAGTACATAAAACAATCAACAATTGTGCCAATTTTCAAGGATGTAGCCCACTCACAACCTAAAAAAGATTACGATCAAATCACGAAAAGCTCCAGCTGGTGATGGGATATCTGGGTGATTGTCAAAGCTGCGCTTGCAAACAGCTGCCTGGAAGTTGGCTCGTTGTACGTGTTTGATGAGGGCATCTCGGTTTGGTGGCATGACACTTTCGTTTCTTGTAGCCATCGAAAACATAGAATACCGTGCATCGTTGACATGACTGTACTCCTGCTGGCTGTAAAGCTTGCAAACGAAGTCCTCCAGTAAAGAAACAAGCTCGTCTGTTACGGAGAAAGACTCGCCAAGCATTTGACACGCGTGGGAAAAGGATTTATTTTGGGTGAGAAGTTTGATTGCTTTTGTTTTCCCTTTGCCGTAAAAGGAACTTACAGAATCGCATCCTGTGAAACAGTGGAGACCTATGATGGCTTTTGCGATGTCATCTCCGAGCTCCTGCTGTATGGCCTGCAAGTCAATGGTACGTACATTGTCGTCTCTGCCAGTGTGGAAATACAACTGGGAACCCACAAGGTGCGATACAAGTGCCACACCAATAACAAACACGTCAGTGTCTGGGCTTTTGATGATGATGCTTCCGATGCCTTGGGTGCTGATGTAATGTGCATGTAGGAGCATCCTGGTGTCAGCCTCCTCTTGGGTGGAATGGAGCTGCGGTATTTCTTCAATGCTGATGGTACCATTTCTTGGTGTGATGGAATGACACATCTTGCCATGTGCGACATACAGTGTGATGCCCTTAAAGTTGTCCTCTCCACAAGTACTCCAATGGTTGAACAAGAAGTGAACTAGCTGTTCCTTATTGAAGCTGTTTGCCAGATATTTCTTCCATTGTTTAGGTACAGGTTGGTCTGCCTTGGATATTTTAATCCTCTGGGAACCACTCGCTGCCCGTCGTTTCTTCTCAGCACCCTTAATACTGATCGATGGATACGTGTCTGTTACAAAGTGTACAGAGTTGGAGCTACTACTTAGTGCCAGGTACACTAACTGTCTCAGAATTTTTTCCGCCAGTTGACCCATGCTTGCGGGCATTCCTTTTGAACTCATTTGCTGAAGCATGGCCATGCCATCAACTACCCATACGCCTCCCTTTGGTGGGTCCATGACAGGGGAACTCTCAGGTACACTTTCTAGGTAGTGTAGCAGCCTCGCCTTGTTAGCCTCGCCGCCTCGCCTCGCAGCCGCCTCGCCTCGCCTTGTAATCACAACATTTGGGACTGACCTGACCCAATTTCATAGGCCTCCCTACGTGATTGTACATGCAATTTTCTCATTCGTGATGTATTTGTAGGCTACTTTCAAACTTACCGGATGATTGGGTGACATTCTGATGCTTCTGTTTAGCAGTTTGGGCACGTTTTTGCTTGGTAGAATCAGTGAAATACCGGTAACACACTGCGTGGCAACCCCCAGTTTCAGGGACCGGCAATGCACTTCCACATGCGCTGCAGTGTAGACCATGATCGCGGACGAAAGACCTCGCTAAATCGGCCTGGTTTCCCACCAAATATCTACAGCACTCAAGAATGTTCTCCACCTTTTTTCGGTAAATGGCACAATATCACCACCGGCACCTGGAACATGTGCATAACACCTATTTTTTACACCAAATTTGACACCAACTGATGCCATTTTCACCGATACTTTTCACCAAACAGCATCTGTTTACACACGTGACCCATTAGTTATTATAACCTAAAATTCGACAAAATGCTCCAACCGATGACGCGGGAATATGAACGATAATTCATAAAAAAAATTTAACTTAATTATAAAATAAGTTTTATTTAGTCGGGAGATGGAGACCACAAGACAAGCTCTTAGGACCACATGCCCTATTGTCTATTGTGTTAGTGTTGAAAAACCACTTTTTGCACTTGTGTTAGTGTTGAAACACCACTTTTCGCACTTGTGTTGGTGCAGGAAACCACTTTTGCACTTGTATTAGTGTGGAAAAACCACTTTTCGCACTTGTGTTAGTGTTGAAAAACCACTTTTCGCACTTGTGTTAGTGTTGAAAAACCACTTTTCGCACTTGTGTTGGTGCAGGAAACCACTTTTGCACTTGTATTAGTGTGGAAAAAACACTTTTCGCACTTGTGTTAGTGTTGAAAAACCACTTTTCGCACTTGTGTTAGTGTTGAAAAACCACTTTTCGCACTTGTGTTGGTGCAGGAAACCACTTTTGCACTTGTATTAGTGTGGAAAAAACACTTTTTGCACTTGTGATAGTGTTGAAAAACCACTTTTCGCACTTGTGTTAGTGTTGAAAAACCACTTTTCGCACTTGTGTTGGTGCAGGAAACCACTTTTGCACTTGTATTAGTGTGGAAAAACCACTTTTCGCACTTGTGTTAGTGTTGAAAAACCACTTTTCGCACTTGTGTTAGTGTTGAAAAACCACTTTTCGCACTTGTGTTGGTGCAGGACACCACTTTTGCACTTGTATTAGTGTGGAAAAAACACTTTTTGCACTTGTGATAGTGTTGAAAACCCACTTTTTGCACTTGTGTTAGTGTTGAAAAACCACTTTTCGCACTTGTGTTAGTGTTGAAAAACCACTTTTCGCACTTGTGTTGGTGCAGGAAACCACTTTTGCACTTGTATTAGTGTGGAAAAAACACTTTTTGCACTTGTGTTAGTGTTGAAAAACCACTTTTCACACTTGTGTTAGTGTTGAAAAACCACTTTTCGCACTTGTGTTGGTGCAGGAAACCACTTTTGCACTTGTATTAGTGTGGAAAAAACACCTTTTGCACTTGTGATAGTGTTGAAAACCCACTTTTCGCACTTGTGTTAGTGTTGAAAAACCACTTTTCGCACTTGTGTTAGTGTTGAAAAACCACTTTTCGCACTTGTGTTGGTGCAGGAAACCACTTTTGCACTTGTATTAGTGTGGAAAAAACACTTTTTGCACTTGTGTTAGTGTTGAAAAACCACTTTTCGCACTTTTGTTAGTGTTGAAAAACCACTTTTCGCACTTGTGTTGGTGCAGGAAACCACTTTTGCACTTGTATTAGTGTGGAAAAACCACTTTTCGCACTTGTGTTAGTGTTGAAAAACCACTTTTCGCACTTGTGTTAGTGTTGAAAAACCACTTTTCGCACTTGTGTTGGTGCAGGAAACCACTTTTGCACTTGTATTAGTGTGGAAAAAACACTTTTCGCACTTGTGTTAGTGTTGAAAAACCACTTTTCGCACTTGTGTTAGTGTTGAAAAACCACTTTTCGCACTTGTGTTAGTGTTGAAAAACCACTTTTCACACTTGTGTTGGTGCAGGAAACCACTTTTGCACATGTATTAGTGTGGAAAAACCACTTTTCGCACTTGTGTAAGTGTTGAAAAACCACTTTTCGCACTGGTGTTAGTGTTGAAAAAATACTTTTCGCACTTGTGTTGGTGCAGGAAACCACTTTTGCACTTGTATTAGTGTGGAAAAACCACTTTTCGCACTTGTGTTAGTGTGGAAAAAACACTTTTTGCACTTGTGATAGTGTTGAAAAACCACTTTTCGCACTTGTGTTAGTGTTGAAAAACCACTTTTCGCACTTGTGTTGGTGCAGGAAACCACTTTTGCACTTGTATTAGTGTGGAAAAAACACTTTTTGCACTTGTGTTAGTGTTGAAAAACCCCTTTTCGCACTTTTGTTAGTGTTGAAAAACCACTTTTCGCACTTGTGTTGGTGCAGGAAACCACTTTTGCACTTGTAATAGTGTGGAAAAACCACTTTTCGCACTTGTGTTAGTGTTTTAAAACCACTTTTCGCACTTGTGTTGGTGCAGGAAACCGCTTTTGCACTTGTATTAGTGTGGAAAAAACACTTTTCACACTTGTGTTAGTGTTGAAAAACCACTTTTCGCACTTGTGTTAGTGTTGAAAAACCACTTTTCGCACTTGTGTTAGTGTTGAAAAACCACTTTTCACACTTGTGTTGGTGCAGGAAACCACTTTTGCACTTGTATTAGTGTGGAAAACCACTTTTCGCACTTGTGTTAGTGTTGAAAAACCACTTTTCGCACTTGTGTTGGTGCAGGAAACCACTTTTGCACTTGTATTAGTGTGGAAAACCACTTTTCGCACTTGTGTTAGTGTTGAAAAACCACTTTTCGCACTGGTGTTAGTGTTGAAAAACACTTTTCGCACTTGTGTTGGTGCAGGAAACCACTTTTGCACTTGTATTAGTGTGGAAAAAACACTTTTCGCACTTGTGTTAGTGTTGAAAAACCACTTTTCGCACTTGTGTTAGTGTTGAAAAACCACTTTTCGCACTTGTGTTAGTGTTGAAAAACCACTTTTCGCACTTGTGTTGGTGCAGGTAACCACTTTTGCACTTGTATTAGTGTGGAAAAAACACTTTTCGCACTTGTGTTAGTGTTGAAAAACCACTTTTTGCACTTGTGTTGGTGCAGGAAACCACTTTTGCACTTGTATTAGTGTGGAAAAAACACTTTTCGCACTTGTGTTAGTGTTGAAAAACCACTTTTTGCACTTGTGTTAGTGTTGAAACACCACTTTTCGCACTTGTGTTGGTGCAGGAAACCACTTTTGCACTTGTATTAGTGTGGAAAAACCACTTTTCGCACTTGTGTTAGTGTTGAAAAACCACTTTTCGCACTTGTGTTAGTGTTGAAAAACCACTTTTCGCACTTGTGTTAGTGTTGAAAAACCACTTTTCGCACTTGTGTTGGTGCAGGTAACCACTTTTGCACTTGTATTAGTGTGGAAAAAACACTTTTCTCACTTGTGTTAGTGTTGAAAAACCACTTTTCGCACTTGTGTTAGTGTTGAAAACCACTTTTCGCACTTGTGGTGGTGCAGGAAACCACTTTTGCACTTGTATTTGTGTGGAAAAACCACTTTTCGCACTTGTGTTGGTGCAGGAAACCACTTTTGCACTTGTATTAGTGTGGAAAAAACACTTTTCGCACTTGTGTTAGTGTTGAAAAACCACTTTTTGCACTTGTGTTGGTGCAGGAAACCACTTTTGCACTTGTATTAGTGTGGAAAAAACACTTTTCGCACTTGTGTTAGTGTTGAAAAACCACTTTTCGCACTTGTGTTAGTGTTGAAAAACCACTTTTCGCACTTGTGTTAGTGTTGAAAAACTACTTTTCACACTTGTGTTGGTGCAGGAAACCACTTTTGCACTTGTATTAGTGTGGAAAAACCACTTTTCGCACTTGTGTTAGTGTGGAAAAAACACTTTTTGCACTTGTGATAGTGTTGAAAAACCACTTTTCGCACTTGTGTTGGTGCAGGAAACCACTTTTGCACTTGTATTAGTGTGGAAAAACCACTTTTCGCACTTGTGTTAGTGTGGAAAAAACACTTTTTGCACTTGTGATAGTGTTGCAAAACCACTTTTCGCACTTGTGTTAGTGTTGAAAAACCACTTTTCGCACTTGTGTTGGTGCAGGAAACCACTTTTGCACTTGTATTAGTGTGGAAAAAACACTTTTGCACTTGTGATAGTGTTGCAAAACCACTTTTCGCACTTGTGTTAGTGTTGCAAAACCACTTTTCGCACTTGTGTTGGTGCAGGAAACCACTTTTTGCACTTGTATTAGTTTGGAAAAAACACTTTTTGCACTTGTGATAGTGTTGAAAAACCACTTTTCGCACTTGTATTAGTGTTGAAAACCCACTTTTCGCACTTGTGTTGGTGCAGGAAACCACTTTTGCACTTGTATTAGTGTGGAAAAAACACTTTTTGCACTTGTGATAGTGTTGAAAACCCACTTTTTGCACTTGTGTTAGTGTTGAAAAACCACTTTTCGCACTTGTGTTGGTGCAGGAAACCACTTTTGCACTTGTATTAGTGTGGAAAAACCACTTTTCGCACTTGTATTAGTGTGGAAAAAACACTTTTTGCACTTGTGATAGTGTTGAAAAACCACTTTTCGCACTTGTGTTAGTGTTGAAAAACCACTTTTCGCACTTGTGTTGGTGCAGGAAACCACTTTTGCACTTGTATTCGTGTGGAAAAACCACTTTTCGCACTTGTGTTAGTGTTGAAAAACCACTTTTCGCACTTGTGTTAGTGTTGAAAAACCACTTTTCGCACTTGTGTTGGTGCAGGAAACCACTTTTGCGCTTGTATTAGTGTTGAAAAATCACTTTTCGCACTTGTGTTGGTGCAGGAAACCACTTTTGCACTTGTATTAGTGTGGAAAAAACACTTTTTGCACTTGTGTTAGTGTTGAAAAACCACTTTTCGCACTTGTGTTAGTGTTGAAAAACCACTTTTCGCACTTGTGTTGGTGCAGGAAACCACTTTTGCACTTGTATTAGTGTGGAAAAAACACTTTTTGCACTTGTGATAGTGTTGAAAACCCACTTTTCGCACTTGTGTTAGTGTTGAAAAACCACTTTTCGCACTTGTGTTAGTGTTGAAAAACCACTTTTCGCACTTGTGTTGGTGCAGGAAACCACTTTTGCACTTGTATTAGTGTAGAAAAAACACTTTTTGCACTTGTGTTAGTGTTGAAAAACCACTTTTCGCACTTTTGTTAGTGTTGAAAAACCACTTTTCGCACTTGTGTTGGTGCAGGAAACCACTTTTGCACTTGTATTAGTGTGTAAAAACCACTTTTCGCACTTGTGTTAGTGTTGAAAAACCACTTTTCGCACTTGTGTTAGTGTTGAAAAACCACTTTTCGCACTTGTGTTGGTGCAGGAAACCACTTTTGCACTTGTATTAGTGTGGAAAAAACACTTTTCGCACTTGTGTTAGTGTTGAAAAACCACTTTTCGCACTTGTGTTAGTGTTGAAAAACCACTTTTCGCACTTGTGTTAGTGTTGAAAAACAACTTTTCGCACTTGTGTTGGTGCAGGTAACCACTTTTTCACTTGTATTAGTGTGGAAAAACCACTTTTCTCACTTGTGTTAGTGTTGAAAAACCACTTTTCGCACTTGTGTTAGTGTTGAAAACCACTTTTCGCACTTGTGGTGGTGCAGGAAACCACTTTTGCACTTGTATTTGTGTGGAAAAACCACTTTTCGCACTTGTGTTGGTGCAGGAAACCACTTTTGCACTTGTATTAGTGTGGAAAAAACACTTTTCGCACTTGTAGACTATAGGGCATGTAGTCAAAATCCCTTCAGAAAGTGCTTTTTGTGGTCTCCACATTGGAACTACATATATTATGTCTTAAAATATAGGTATTGCATGTCTTATCAATATCCCCTTTGTTCCCACGCTCAAAAGTGGAGCATTAATTAGTAATTCCCGCCTAAAAATAATGCGTCAAACAAGTAATGTTTTTTAAGGGGGTACTATGGGTCAAAAAGACCTGACTACATTCAAGAGGTATTATCTTGCCAATGTTTTGACAAATGATGCCATGTTTGGTATCAACATAATCATATAAGTGTCTAGTTTTAAGAAATACATTAATTAGCGCAAGTCAAGGTCAATCTTGTTAGTGACCCGAGGTCAAATGTCAATGACCTTAAATTTGGGCTAAGGTAAAATTAAAAATTTGCTCATAATTTTGTACACATTTACAAATATCAGATCATGCTGTAACATCACCAAGTTGTTTATAGGTTAGCAAGCTGTGATCTAATGGAGAGTGTTTTGAAAAAATATTTTGCATGTTGCCATGGCAACGGTTTGCCAAATTTTGTGATTTTTTCTTGCTGATGAACTATTCGGACTGCCATAAATTCTGAACTAAAGATATTTTCCAAAAATGCTCTCATTAGATCACAGTACATAAAACAATCAACAATTGTGCCAATTTTCAAGGATGTAGCCCACTCACAACCTAAAAAAGATTACGATCAAATCACGAAAAGCTCCAGCTGGTGATGGGATATCTGGGTGATTGTCAAAGCTGCGCTTGCAAACAGCTGCCTGGAAGTTGGCTCGTTGTACGTGTTTGATGAGGGCATCTCGGTTTGGTGGCATGACACTTTCGTTTCTTGTAGCCATCGAAAACATAGAATACCGTGCATCGTTGACATGACTGTACTCCTGCTGGCTGTAAAGCTTGCAAACGAAGTCCTCCAGTAAAGAAACAAGCTCGTCTGTTACGGAGAAAGACTCGCCAAGCATTTGACACGCGTGGGAAAAGGATTTATTTTGGGTGAGAAGTTTGATTGCTTTTGTTTTCCCTTTGCCGTAAAAGGAACTTACAGAATCGCATCCTGTGAAACAGTGGAGACCTATGATGGCTTTTGCGATGTCATCTCCGAGCTCCTGCTGTATGGCCTGCAAGTCAATGGTACGTACATTGTCGTCTCTGCCAGTGTGGAAATACAACTGGGAACCCACAAGGTGCGATACAAGTGCCACACCAATAACAAACACGTCAGTGTCTGGGCTTTTGATGATGATGCTTCCGATGCCTTGGGTGCTGATGTAATGTGCATGTAGGAGCATCCTGGTGTCAGCCTCCTCTTGGGTGGAATGGAGCTGCGGTATTTCTTCAATGCTGATGGTACCATTTCTTGGTGTGATGGAATGACACATCTTGCCATGTGCGACATACAGTGTGATGCCCTTAAAGTTGTCCTCTCCACAAGTACTCCAATGGTTGAACAAGAAGTGAACTAGCTGTTCCTTATTGAAGCTGTTTGCCAGATATTTCTTCCATTGTTTAGGTACAGGTTGGTCTGCCTTGGATATTTTAATCCTCTGGGAACCACTCGCTGCCCGTCGTTTCTTCTCAGCACCCTTAATACTGATCGATGGATACGTGTCTGTTACAAAGTGTACAGAGTTGGAGCTACTACTTAGTGCCAGGTACACTAACTGTCTCAGAATTTTTTCCGCCAGTTGACCCATGCTTGCGGGCATTCCTTTTGAACTCATTTGCTGAAGCATGGCCATGCCATCAACTACCCATACGCCTCCCTTTGGTGGGTCCACGACAGGGGAACTCTCAGGTACACTTTCTAGGTAGTGTAGCAGCCTCGCCTTGTTAGCCTCGCCGCCTCGCCTCGCAGCCGCCTCGCCTCGCCTTGTAATCACAACATTTGGGACTGACCTGACCCAATTTCATAGGCCTCCCTACGTGATTGTACATGCAATTTTCTCATTCGTGATGTATTTGTAGGCTACTTTCAAACTTACCGGATGATTGGGTGACATTCTGATGCTTCTGTTTAGCAGTTTGGGCACGTTTTTGCTTGGTAGAATCAGTGAAATACCGGTAACACACTGCGTGGCAACCCCCAGTTTCAGGGACCGGCAATGCACTTCCACATGCGCTGCAGTGTAGACCATGATCGCGGACGAAAGACCTCGCTAAATCGGCCTGGTTTCCCACCAAATATCTACAGCACTCAAGAATGTTCTCCACCTTTTTTCGGTAAATGGCACAATATCACCACCGGCACCTGGAACATGTGCATAACACCTATTTTTTACACCAAATTTGACACCAACTGATGCCATTTTCACGATACTTTTCACCAAACAGCATCTGTTTACACACGTGACCCATTAGTTATTATAACCTAAAATTCGACAAAATGCTCCAACCGATGACGCGGGAATATGAACGATAATTCATTAAAAATATTTAACTTAATTATAAAATAAGTTTTATTTAGTCGGGAGATGGAGACCACAAGACAAGCTCTTAGGACCACATGCCCTATCGTCTATTGTGTTAGTGTTGAAAAACCACTTTTCGCACTTGTGTTAGTGTTGAAAAACCACTTTTCGCACTTGTGTTGGTGCAGGAAACCACTTTTGCACTTGTATTAGTGTGGAAAAACCACTTTTCGCACTTGTGTTAGTGTTGAAAAACCACTTTTCGCACTTGTGTTAGTGTTGAAAAACCACTTTTCGCACTTGTGTTGGTGCAGGAAACCACTTTTGCACTTGTATTAGTGTGGAAAAAACACTTTTCGCACTTGTGTTAGTGTTGAAAAACCACTTTTCGCACTTGTGTTAGTGTTGAAAAACCACTTTTCGCACTTGTGTTGGTGCAGGAAACCACTTTTGCACTTGTATTAGTGTGGAAAAAACACTTTTTGCACTTGTGATAGTGTTGAAAACCCACTTTTCGCACTTGTGTTAGTGTTGAAAAACCACTTTTCGCACTTGTGTTAGTGTTGAAAAACCACTTTTCGCACTTGTGTTGGTGCAGGAAACCACTTTTGCACTTGTATTAGTGTGGAAAAAACACTTTTTGCACTTGTGTTAGTGTTGAAAAACCACTTTTCGCACTTTTGTTAGTGTTGAAAAACCACTTTTCGCACTTGTGTTGGTGCAGGAAACCACTTTTGCACTTGTATTAGTGTGTAAAAACCACTTTTCGCACTTGTGTTAGTGTTGAAAAACCACTTTTCGCACTTGTGTTAGTGTTGAAAAACCACTTTTCGCACTTGTGTTGGTGCAGGAAACCACTTTTGCACTTGTATTAGTGTGGAAAAAACACTTTTTGCACTTGTGTTAGTGTTGAAAAACCACTTTTCGCACTTGTGTTAGTGTTGAAAAACCACTTTTCGCACTTGTGTTAGTGTTGAAAAACAACTTTTCGCACTTGTGTTGGTGCAGGTAACCACTTTTTCACTTGTATTAGTGTGGAAAAACCACTTTTCGCACTTGTGTTAGTGTTGAAAAACCACTTTTCGCACTTGTGTTGGTGCAGGAAACCACTTTTGCACTTGTATTAGTGTGGAAAAAACACTTTTTGCACTTGTGTTAGTGTTGAAAAACCACTTTTCGCACTTTTGTTAGTGTTGAAAAACCACTTTTCGCACTTGTGTTGGTGCAGGAAACCACTTTTGCACTTGTATTAGTGTGGAAAAACCACTTTTCGCACATGTGTTAGTGTTGAAAAACCACTTTTCGCACTTGTGTTGGTGCAGGAAACCACTTTTGCACTTGTATTAGTGTGGAAAAAACACTTTTCGCACTTGTGTTAGTGTTGAAAAACCACTTTTCGCACTTGTGTTAGTGTTGAAAAACCACTTTTCGCACTTGTGTTAGTGTTGAAAAACCACTTTTCACACTTGTGTTGGTGCAGGAAACCACTTTTGCACTTGTATTAGTGTGGCAAAACCACTTTTCGCACTTGTGTTAGTGTTGAAAAACCACTTTTCGCACTGGTGTTAGTGTTGAAAAAATACTTTTCGCACTTGTGTTGGTGCAGGAAACCACTTTTGCACTTGTATTAGTGTGGAAAAACCACTTTTCGCACTTGTGTTAGTGTGGAAAAAACACTTTTTGCACTTGTGATAGTGTTGAAAAAACACTTTTCGCACTTGTGTTAGTGTTGAAAAACCACTTTTCGCACTTGTGTTGGTGCAGGAAACCACTTTTGCACTTGTATTAGTGTGGAAAAAACACTTTTCGCACTTGTGTTAGTGTTGAAAAACCACTTTTCGCACTTGTGTTAGTGTTGAAAAACCACTTTTCGCACTTGTGTTAGTGTTGAAAAACCACTTTTCGCACTTGTGTTGGTGCAGGAAACCACTTTTGCACTTGTATTAGTGTGGAAAAAACACTTTTTGCACTTGTGATAGTGTTGAAAACCCACTTTTTGCACTTGTGTTAGTGTTGAAAAACCACTTTTCGCACTTGTGTTAGTGTTGAAAAACCACTTTTCGCACTTGTGTTGGTGCAGGAAACCACTTTTGCACTTGTATTAGTGTGGAAAAACACTTTTTGCACTTGTGTTAGTGTTGAAAAACCACTTTTTGCACTTTTGTTAGTGTTGAAAAACCACTTTTCGCACTTGTGTTGGTGCAGGAAACCACTTTTGCACTTGTATTAGTGTGGAAAAACCACTTTTCGCACTTCTGTTAGTGTTGAAAAACCACTTTTCGCACTTGTGTTAGTGTTGAAAAACCACTTTTCGCACTTGTGTTGGTGCAGGAAACCACTTTTGCACTTGTATTAGTGTGGAAAAAACACTTTTCGCACTTGTGTTAGTGTTGAAAAACCACTTTTCGCACTTGTGTTAGTATTGAAAAACCACTTTTTGCACTTGTGTTAGTGTTGAAAAACCACTTTTCACACTTGTGTTGGTGCAGGAAACCACTTTTGCACTTGTATTAGTGTGGAAAAACCACTTTTCGCACTTGTGTTAGTGTTGAAAAACCACTTTTCGCACTGGTGTTAGTGT
>NW_027619901.1:0-26834 GCF_964187855.1 Myxine glutinosa
GGGGGACCGGGGGGGACCCAAGACCGGGGACCGGGGGGACCCAAGACCGGGGACCGGGGGGACCCAAGACCGGGGACCGGGGGGACCCAAGACCGGGGACCGGGGGGACCCAAGGCCGGGGACCGGGGGGGACCCAAGGCCAGGGACCGGGGGGACCCAAGGCCGGGGACCGGGGGGGACCCAAGGCCAGGGACCGGGGGGACCCAAGGCCAGGGACCGGGGGGACCCAAGGCCAGGGACCGGGGGGACCCAAGGCCGGGGACCGGGGGGACCCAAGGCCAGGGACCGGGGGGACCCAAGGCCAGGGACCGGGGGGACCCAAGGCCGGGGACCGGGGGGACCCAAGGCCGGGGACCGGGGGGACCCAAGGCCAGGGACCGGGGGGACCCAAGGCCGGGGACCGGGGGGACCCAAGGCCAGGGGACCGGGGGGACCCAAGGCCAGGGACCGGGGGGACCCAAGGCCGGGGACCGGGGGGACCCAAGGCCGGGGACCGGGGGGACCCAAGGCCGGGGACCGGGGGGACCCAAGGCCAGGGACCGGGGGGACCCAAGGCCGGGGACCGGGGGGACCCAAGGCCAGGGACCGGGGGGACCCAAGGCCGGGGGACCGGGGGGACCCAAGACCGGGGACCGGGGGGACCCAAGGCCGGGGACCGGGGGGACCCAAGGCTGGGGACCGGGGGGACCCAGGCCAGGGACCGGGGGGACCCAAGGCCAGGGACCGGGGCCGGGACCGGGGGGACCCAAGGCCGGGGACCGGGGGGACCCAAGGCCGGGGACCGGGGGGACCCAAGGCCGGGGACCGGGGGACCCAAGACCGGGGGGACCCAAGACCGGGGACCGGGGGGACCAAAGACCGGGGACCGGGGGGACCCAAGACCGGGGGGACCCAAGGCCGGGGACCGGGGGGACCCAAGGCCGGGGACCGGGGGGACCCAAGGCCAGGGACCGGGGGGACCCAAGGCCGGGGACCGGGGGGACCCAAGGCCGGGGACCGGGGGGACCCAAGGCCGGGGACCGGGGGGACCCAAGGCCGGGGACCGGGGGGACCCAAGGCCGGGGACCGGGGGGACCCAAGGCCGGGGACCGGGGGGACCCAAGGCCGGGGACCGGGGGGGACCCAAGACCGGGGACCGGGGGGACCCAAGACCGGGGACCGGGGGGACCCAAGACCGGGGACCGGGGGGACCCAAGACCGGGGACCGGGGGGACCCAAGACCGGGGACCGGGGGGACCCAAGACCGGGGACCGGGGGGACCCAAGACCGGGGACCGGGGGGACCCAAGACCGGGGACCGGGGGCCGTGGGGGACGTGGGGGACGTTACTGCTCCTTTCCAGAAACGCTTCCATAGGAATTACAAACGCCGCTTTACCTCACCACTCTTACACTCTTTTCGCATCCACAGCCCCAATTTTCCCATGGTGTCCCCGAGCGCATCACCAATATAACTTCACGAGGAAACATAAACGTGCCTCGTATTCCTGATCGTATTAAAATCCCGACACAGAACGTTTTATAATCGCTAAACAAACGTGCAAAACGCATCCAAACATCACCTTACCGCGAGGGTACCACCAATAACCAGGTCGGTGCGTCCCCGCGTCCCGCACCGTCTCCACGTCAGCTCCACAGCCTCCACCTCCACCGTCCACGCCAATTTAATCTTCTCGGTCAATTAATCATCCAAACGTCTCTACAAACATCAGTTTTATGATCATTGATGTTTACATCGAAAGGACTATGGACCTGTATAAAATGTAACGGACCTTTCGAATTATTTAACACTAAGTACATCATCATGGCCGCTATGGCACGTATAAAATACCACGTGGGTAAAACTAAAACCTTTCATCCCACAGCGTCCGAGAGGGCGTGGCTCCGAGTCCGGCGGGGCGTGGCTCTGGCGCACTGGGACGAGCGTGGGTGGGCTTCTTCTTCAGTGTCAGAGGGTATGCGAGACGATTGCAATGCCTCTGTCTGTGTCTGCGTGTCTACGTCTATATATGTTTTGTTTTTTTTATAATGTTTTTTTGGTGCGATACTTTAAACATAGGAGGGACTGACTCCCCATGGAGAATATTTTATTAATAACTCTAACATCATGTCACATGGTATGGTAGCCATATTGTATTAAAGGAAGAAAATTGGACAGCGTTTTCTCCGAAATCGCTAAACAAAAAAAAAATCAAACTTGGGAAATGTCATCAACTCCCCATGGCGTATATAAGGTTATAACGACATCACATCATCATTGAAGTGGTATTCCAGCCATAATTGGTTGAATCGCCGCTCGTCTTGTCTGAAAGGCGAAGAAGTCTGACCATGTTACTCCGCTGCTTGAATCTTTACACTGGCTGCCTGTCTCTGCTCGTGTGCAATACAAAATTTGCACACTATGTTATTATTATAAATCACTAGCAGAAGTACCCGGCATTGCCGGGCGGGGGAGGGGCGGGGAACAGGGGGGGGGGGGGAAAGGAACGGGGGGGGGGGGAGCCCCTTGGCAAAGCGAGCGATTTTTTTTTCCATAGCGTCATAGCGTCATATCGTTCATAGCGTCATAGCGTTTTTTTTTTCATAGCGTCATAGCGTCATAGCGGTCATATCGTTCATATCGTTCATAGCGTTTCATAGCGTCATAGCGATTTTTTTTTTCATAGCGTCATAGCGTCATAGCGTCATAGCGGTCATATCGTTCATAGCGTTTCATAGCGTCATAGCGATTTTTTTTTTCATAGCGTCATAGCGTCATAGCGTCATAGCGGTCATATCGTTCATAGCGTTTCATAGCGTCATAGCGATTTTTTTTTTCATAGCGTCATAGCGTTCATATCGTTCATAGCGTCATAGCGATTTTTTTTTTCATAGCGTCATAGCGTTCATATCGTTCATAGCGTCATAGCGTCATAGCGTCATAGCGGTCATATCGTTCATATCGTTCATAGCATTTCATAGCGTCATAGCGATTTTTTTTTCATAGCGTTCATATCGTTCATAGCGTCATAGCGATTTTTTTTTTCATAGCGTCATAGCGTCATAGCGTCATAGCGGTCATATCGTTCATAGCGTTTCATAGCGTCATAGCGATTTTTTTTTCATAGCGTTCATATCGTTCATAGCGTTTCATAGCGTCATAGCGATTTTTTTTTCATAGCGTTCATAGCGTCATCACGTGATCGCTCTGAGCGAATCAGCGCCCACCTGCTCTGATCCGTTGATTCCGTGCGCTGAAATGCGCTGAGGTAAATATGAATAAAAAATATGGATCTTCAAATATTTTGAGTTCGGCCATGTCTATGCCAAATATCAAGCACGTAAGCCTCTCCGTTTAGGAGTCTATCGGTAACATTACACACACACACACACACACACACACACACACACAAACTGTGTTTTATATATATAGATTGTGTGGAACGGGACCTCACTATCTCTCCGATTTGCTCACTCTATGAACCTCGGCGACGGCTTCGTTCAAGCGACGACTCTATGACCTTAGAGCCGCCGCGCACCAGCACCAAGTCGTTTGGCGAGAAAGCCTTTTCCTTTGCTGCACCTCTGCTCTGGAATGACTTGCCTTCCTCTGTTCGACATGTTGACTCTCTTCCTGCCTTTAAAACCTCCCTCAAAACCTATCTGTTTCACAAGTCTTTCAAAGTCTAATAGTGGGGGGGCCAATGTAGCAGATTGAAATGCCCGGTGAAATTGCTTGTTAATTTTTGGACACTGGTTGGGCTGTCTTTAGGGATGATATAAGTTCTAGAAAAAATATGTCTCCAATTGTTTCAAGTTCTTTATGGCGGCCATTTTGGATTTTCAAAATGGCGGATGTCGAAAACGTAAAATTCCATTATCTTGGCTTCTAAATGACCTAGAGTTTCGATTCTGGTGTCCAGTTGTACATTTTTGGGGATAGAGAATTGAATGAAACCTTCTTTAATAACCTACAAGGGATAAAAATAGGTTTTTATGGCACAGCCGAACCAGTGTCCAAAATCTAACTTAATGCACATCTATCTTAATTGTTATTTGTTATTTGTATGTTCCAGATTCGTGACCCTGAGCTATGATGGAGCCAAAAAGCAAGAAAACCAAGAAAGAAACTGATTTCACACTTTGCATTCAGTGCCAGGATCCCCAAGGTGCACTAGTGACTGAGCCAGCACTGGGCTCATATGCAAAGTTTCTCCAGTTCATCCAGGAGAGGGCACGATATGGTGATGCCGACTTCAAACAGATCAGCGAACGATTAAGCTGTTTCACTGCCACTGACTTGAGGAACAATAAAGCAAAGTGGCACCGGGCATGTTATGGATCTACATGCAACACTGCTCACCTGGAGCGTGCTAGAGTTCGCCACCAGAAAGCCTGCGAACATGGCGACACCCAGCATCTTCATAAGAGGTGTGGACGTCCTTCTTCTGCACCTGCCGCTGCAAGTACCTCAGGTTCTACGCAAGACGAGACTCTTCGCTTCACACGTTCATCATCAACTCCATTCAACAGAGACCTTTGTTTCTTCTGTCAAGAGGTCACTAAGGAAAGTGTACATGTTGTATGCACGTTCAACGCAGGTAAACAGCTGAAGAAAGCTGTTGAAGAAGGCAGCAACCACAAGTGGAAAGTTCAGCTGAGTGCTGCCATCAGTGCACATGATGCTCATGCGATCGACGTCAAGTATCATCTCCCATGCTGGGTGCAGAATGTCCAACGTGCTCCCAAGAGTGGGACATCAAGTGATGACAAAGAACACATACTGCAAGAAACTAATGTTATCAAAATAGCCGCAGACATTGAGTTTGTCAGCCTTGTTCGCTCTCTACTCCAAGCTGGTGAAATTCTCAACATGTCTGACCTGAAGTCGGTTTACTCCAGGATTCTTGACAATAATGGTGTGCACAATGTCCCATCACCTACTACCCAAGGCATGAAGGAGAAAATCAACTCTCACATTGATGACGTTCACTTCATGAAACCAAAACGTCGAAACGAGTCAGACTGTGTATTCTCCACTGCCGTGCGTGATGCAGCTGTCGAAGATGCAATGACGAAGACAAATGAAAAAAACATCGAACAACTGTTTGAGAGTGCCTCTGTTCTCCGCAGTGCCATTGCTTGTCAGAACAAGCACCCATGGCAATTTGAAGGAGAAATGAACACTGATGATGCTGAAAAGCATGTACCCAAAGTACTCTATGCTTTCCTCCGCTGGCTACTGGAAGGACCAGCCACGAGCATTGAGCCAGAGACTATGCGCTCAGCCACTATTCATCGAGATGTTATAACCATCAGTCAGAACATCATGTACGGCTACAAGTCAAGTCAAGATAATCCAAAATGGCCGCTATAAAGAACTTGAAAAAAATGGAGACATATTTTTTCTACAACTTCTATCATCCCTAAAGACAACCCAACCAGTGTCCACAAATTAACATTTGAATTCAACGGGAAAACATTGGCCCCCCCACTATAAGTCCTGTTTTCCCCATTTAGTCTACTTGCCAGCAAGGTGAACCCGGAAATGTTGAGTACCCCAAAGTTTTAAGTTAGAAATGTACAGTATGGGTCCCCAGCACTTAGAAACTGCCGGATGCTAACTTGCATATGTTGGGCAATTAGCAAAATTAGCATTAATAGCATTAACCCTATCAAACATAGGCCTGGGACACTGAAATTTATGTTTCGCTCTATTGCTCCACTTTTATTCACAGGTATTAGAGGTAACAAAGGCACAAGTACCAAAGGTAACCATACCAAACTAGAATAATATGACTATGGGTAAATAATATCCTCAAAATTAAAACACAAGTATACCCAAAATTATCAGAGCTGAAAAATATGTGCATGAGTTACACAACATAAAACTTCCATCAAGAAAGAGCGTCTTGCACTTCTACTACTCTGCACTGTTATAAAGCATATCCTCATCATAAAACTCATCCTCATCGTCTTCATCTTCTTCTCCTGACTCTACATTCTTGTCATATTGCTCTTCTTGCTGTGAGTGTGTGAGTGTGTTGCAACATGTACTATCAGAGCCTTTGCAGAAGCAGTAGCTGGTACAGGCCAGGCCTGCAGCTACGCAGCTTCACTTTGCTGTTAAACAGGGCTTTAACCCATCCCTTTAACCCCTTTAACCCACCCTTTAACCCAGCTTTGCAGCTACAGCTGATCATTTCCAACACGGCAGGAGGAGCAACGGGGCTTGCATCCAGGATGGACATGATGACTTCCTCTCCCTTCTCGCCTTCCTTCTTATTCCATCCAAACTCTGTTATGTCCACAGCTGGTGGGCTAGGGCAGTCTGCTGCTTTCCAAAGCAGCACCTGTAGATGGGCACGCCGTCCATGGAGGAGAGCGTTGCGCTCTGTAGGAGGCAGTGTCTTCAGTGCTGGGGGGGTTTTGCGCTTTCGGTAGATGTCATATCTGGCGACGTTCAGAGATGCCGACTCCCTCTCATTGTACAGAGCCAGGAAGAAACCACTCACTGCCTCTGTAATCTGTAAATCAGTAGCTCCCTCCTCTCCGATGAAGTGAAGCAGGTCACCAGGTACTACTCCCATGGCCTTGAGTGCGGACACCTTCCCTTTCCCCGCGGGATAGGAGGTGGTGTCACATCCGGAGAGAGCATGCATAGCCAGGATGGAGCGACACTGCTCACCGAGATTCTCTACTGTCGAATTGATGTTGAGAATAGTGCCATCCCATCTCTCCATCTGCAGGTTACATGTGATACCCACCTTCCAGCACCAATACACCATGAGTACGAAAACATCAGTGTCGTCGCTGAGAATGCGGACAGTTTCAGCTCCGCGACCGGCTGCATCCAACATGTATGAGATGAGGGAGACGTCAGCCTCGTCATGAGTGACAATACTGTCTGCTTTGCTGACCATCTTGATGTGATCTCCTATGCTGTGTGTGCACAGGAGCTCACCCAGTCTCCGTTTGTTTGTCTTGTTCTTCATCACTTTGTCACGGCTAGGTAGAGGGGTTGTCAGTGAGAGTCGGTACTCTGTTGAGCTCTCCCCAGCTCTTCTCTGCCTCTCGTGGTCTTTGGCAGAGACTTGCTCATACCGGTCAAAGATGACAAATGTTTCGGTGATGTATCGATTAAGCCAGCGCCCCATGCTGGCTGCGAGGTCAGCCACAGTGCCTGACGATGGCCACACCACGTGGTAGATGAGCTGCGATGCATCAACGAGTACAACATGTGGTGGGTGGGGATTGGGGGCAAGGATTCCAAGACGCTGGACGATCACAGACTTGTTACCCTTCCTGAGGCATCCATACTCATCGATGATGGATGCAGGGACCGGCCGAGCTCGTAGTCAAAGAGGGCAGAGAGCTCCATTCTTCTCTTGCTCCCCACCACCAGCAGCCGAGCAAACAACGCCTCAAGGTCACATATGATCTTCGCATTGACCTTCACTCTTTTTTTGGTGAATGTCATTGTCACCACCTTATTTGAGATGGGCGCATGAAATCTCTCAGGAAGTGATGAATAGAACAGTGTGCTCATGTCCTGTCCGATCTTCAATGCATCTTGCACATTCACCTTTTCATCTGCCACCTGGCCATTTATGATATGGTGGAGGGTCGCGGTGTCTATGGTGAGTGGATGGGAGTTTTCCTGTAGCACTCTCAGGATTTTAGCCCGGTCCTCCGTGTCCAATTCCCGCCGTCCTTTACCCTCTGCTTTGTGTCTGTTGGGCTTCATTGTCTTATCCGGTGCTTCAGCATCGTCGTAAATCTCATCCAATGACTTGGAGAGATTGGAGCAGATGCCGAAAGATTGGATCCACACGGCGACCTGCTCAGGGTTGGTGGAGATGCCCTTCATGCCTCCTACTCCCTTCCCTTGCTTGACACATGTCTGCTCCCCAAACATGTCTCCACTCACTGCAGCTGCACCATCAGAGTGGCGGCACACATGGCCTCCAGCGTAAAGGTCATCCGTGGCAGTAGCAGGAAGGTACTGCATGTCGCGCAGATGCCATGTGATCCATCTTGCGTAGTGGTGATGACCGGCAGCAAAGAAATAGGGCAGCATCTTTTCAGGCAGTGTTGTTGCAGCATCCAATCACCCTCTCTTTCTGCTCGCCAGAACCTGTGAGCTATTAGGGTCGGGGTGATGAAACAATCCACCCATAGCCGGCCTGTGGGGTGCTCTCTGGCTTTCTCCAGGAATGCCGTTATCTGCTCGTGAGTCTTCTCTCCCTCCTCTAAGAAGTCATGAAGAAGAGCAGACACAACCATACGGAAGGCTCGCATAGCCTTGGGCCAGGCCTTCCCGTTGAAGATGGATTTCAGGCCTCCAAATGATGCACCGACGAGCTCCTCCACACCTGTTGAATTCATCAGTTGTCCGATTGAGCCGATGAATGACATGAGAGTGTGCATCATCCCAGGTCTGAGAACCTTCAGTGTCCCAGGCCTATGTTTGATAGGGTTAATGCTATTAATGCTAATTTTGCTAATTGCCCAACATATGCAAGTTAGCATCCGGCAGTTTCTAAGTGCTGGGGACCCATACTGTACATTTCTAACTTAAAACTTTGGGGTACTCAACATTTCCGGGTTCACAAGAGGGCTCTATAGGCTTGGCAAGTAGACTATTTGGTTTGAGGTGGGACAGAGATCGAGAGTATGTCTGTGTACATGTGCGGGGGAGAGAGGGGAGGAGGAGGGGGAGTACACATCTGTCGTTTTTGAATGGGGAGGGAGAGGAATAGGGCAAGAGTGAAGGTGTGTCTGTGTGTGTGTATGTTTGTGTGTGTGTGTGCGGTGTGTGTGCGTTCGCATGATAATGTAAAGCGCCATGAGGGTCGTTTACTCTGCTTGATGGGGCTATATAAGACTCCTTTATTGTTATTATTATTAATCGAAATCTTTACCTAAAAAATCTGAAACTTCATATATCTTGATCTACAACCCAAAGTGAGCGAAGAATTAAATGTATGACAACATCGGTCACCTGGTCTGACTGCAATGTAATCTTACATTAGGGACAGGGCCTTCTCCATCGCTGCTCCCACCCTCTGGAACTCACTACCTCACACCATCAGAGACTCCTCCTCACTCACCACAGTCAAAACATCACTCAAGACCCACCTGTTCAACACTGCATTCAACATTTAACCCACAGCATTTAACCCCTGACTATCACTTCTCCTTCCTTTTGCTTTGATTATTTACCTGTTGATTTTTGTCTTTTTGCACTGTTTTTTGTACTCTGTCAAAGCGTCTTTGGGCTTCTTGAAAAGCGCTAAATAAAATAAATGTATTATTATTATTATTATTATTATTATTATTACACTGACGGACATATTAGAGTGAAAATAAAAATGTAGAAAAAAAACCTTCTCCAGAACCGCTTAACAGATCCGTGCAAAACTTCATGTGTCATACACGATTGATTAGGCATGGGGAATGTAGTTTGAAATATTTTTTTCATATTCATAGCGGACGATGTGCGAAGTGGTTGTTGTGGTGGAGAGTGGGTGGGAGATGCAGGACATACTGGGGGAGTGGAAGGAGGGATTTGAGAAACATGGGCTAAAGATGAGCAGAGAGAAGATGGAGGTGATGTGAGTTGGGCAGCAGAGAAAATAAATTAATATCAGGTGAGAGGGGAAGAAGATCAGACAAGGAAATAGGTTTGAGTATCTGGTGTAACAGTGACCGGGGATGGTAAGTCATTGGCAGAGGTGCGGAGGAGGATTCAGGTGAGTGTGAATGTGTGGAGGAGGGTGGAGGGAGTAATGGCAGACAGAAAGATTTTAAGGAGATTGAAAGGAAAGGTTCTGATGTCGTGCGTAATGCCGGCCTACCTTTACGGTCTGAAGATGGTGGCACTGACAGGGAGGCAACAACAGAGGCTGCAGGTTTGGGAGAACAACCAGGTCAGGAGGATTGTGGGAGTGAAGAGGTGGATAGGAGAATGGATGAACTGAGGTAGGAGATTGGTGTGCAGATGAGCTTGATGGGAGATTGGTGAAATGCCGGCTGAGATGAGCTGGACACTTGGTTGTGGATGGGGGGGAGAGAGAATGGCAAAGAGAGCGGATATGTCGAGGGAGCAAGGTAGGAGAAAAAGAGGTAGACCGTGGTTGAGATGGGAAGATTGTGTGAAGAGGTATACAAGTAAGGTGGGGGTAGTTGGGGGCTGGATAGAGTTGGTGGAGGACAGAGCGGAGTGGAGGAGTATCGTGGTCAAGGTAGGGCAGGTGCTTGGTGTTATATCGGACCTCAACACTTATAGTAAGGGAAACATATGAAAATCTGTTAACTAAATTGTTACCAAAAAATTTCTTCACCAATATGTTTGTAAAGGTGTGTAATAACATGTGTTAAAATGTTGAAGGTCAACTCCCGTGGGAAACCCAGAAAAAAAGCTGTTGAATTCGGGTACCGAAAAATTATTTTCGAGAATTTTTATTTTTTTAAATCGGCCCTTAAGTAACTTATGAGGGGTCAAATATGGGTTTTTCATGATTCTGAGTTGATTGTTAACATTTATATTTCACCACAGACACTCCTTTGTGGAAAAATAATTTCTAAATATATCTCATTTTCTACTTTGCAGGACATGGAGTCTAGCAATATGGATGAAGACGTTACTCCACCTGTGCTCAATTGCTTCATCTGTGCACGCTCGGATACACCAGCTGAAAGGCTCATACAGGCAACTCCAAAGGGATACTCAACTTTATTGAAACAAGTAGAAACTGTCGAAAATGTTACTGTTGTGGAACGTATGAAGGAGGCTCAAAAGGAAGGAAAACTGAGGTACCACCAGAAGTGTAAAAATGATCTGTACAACAACTTTGTTGCAACCACCAAGAAGTCAGCTCAAGCATCAAAGGCAGAGAAAGAGTCATCAAAGTTGAAGAGAAGACGCACTACTTGTGAGTTCAGTTCATCAACTGGCTGCAGTTCTAGAAGATCACAGTCAGTTGACCTCCTGTATAAGGATGTATGCATTCTTTGCAACCAACCAGCCCAGCTCTACAAAAATAATCCAGCACAAGCTAGAAAGAAATACAGAGTGCCAGATAATTTGACTGCAGATACACTGAAGGCAAGCTTGCTGAAGACAGCACGGAGTCGCGGGGATGACTGGGGCACTGAAGTCACTGGACGCCTGGAAGGGATCAACGACTTGGTAGCAGAAGAAACACTGTACCATTTGCGATGCAAACTTATGTTTGCGAGAGGTGACAGTTTGTCCAAGACTGATGAGGAAGGAAAAAGGAAGAGAGGACAGAGGAGTATTGATGAGGAGCGAGAGGCAGTTTTTATTGAATTCTGCGAATGGTTAGACTCAGAATTAGAGCATGGGGTAATGAACATGGACCAAGTCCATGAAAAGCTGCAGGAGTTTGATCAGTCACCAGAGAAGAGCCTTTCTTATTCAAAGCATTGGCTAAAGATAAAACTTCTAGAGAAATACGAAGACACCTTGTATTTCACAACACAGGAAAGAAGGGCAGATGTACTCTGTCTCAAAGATGGCACCGACAATATTCTGCGAGAGCATCATGCTAATCTTGACCATGGAGATGAGAAGACTCAGATCATAAAGACGGCACTCAAGTTCATATCCAATGATATTGCCTTGATTGATTTAGGTCCAAAGTCATACCCGACCACACACAGTATGACTGACATCGATAGTCAGTTGACACTTGTTCCTGCAAGCCTTCAGATGTTCTTGAGACCGATTGTCAAGACAGACGAAAGAGTTGCCGTTTGGGGGCAGAATTTTATTAAGGCCTGTCGACCTCGGTCTGGAGTATTGCCACACCAAATGGGGCTTGCCATACAACTTGATCATAGATTTGGGTCAAAATGGATGCTCAACAAGTTCCACCGGCTGGGATACACTGAGTCTTACACGGAGACACAAAACTACAAATACTGCTTCCTTAATAGTAGGAGTGGAGATGATGTTCCAGATACTTCTGGCACTCTTGACACCATTGTGGAGGAAACCGATGAACAGATCAATGATGAGGTTGCGGTTGATGCTGCGCTTGAGGATCAATCAGTGATGACAGCCAAAGTGCCAGCCAGTGAAAGTGAATTGTCAAGTAATGATCAGGTGGTCTTTATGGAGGTTGGGGAAACAAACAATGCAGTCACTCAGTTTGTTGGAGACAATATAGATTTAAACATTGTCTCTATTCACGGAAACACTCCCTTTCACTCAATGGGTTGGATCGAAGTCACCTCTCCGGCACCACCTTTGCCAGATCCACAGACAACAGCAGCTTTCCCCCGGGTGAAGTTGAAGGCACTCGACAAAGCTAAGATCCTGAGAGGAACTGAAGTAAAGATTATTCCATTTACGAACAGGAAACAGATAGGAACGAACGCGATCATGTTTCTCCCCCTCGCTGAGCTTTCCTCCTCCCTGGCTCATGATCAGCCACTCCTCACTCCAGGTGACACACTCTGGGCAGCGGGGTGGGTGATCAAAGCCAACGATCCTGAGTTCCCGGGACTGGATCCTTCTACAGAGCATGTCTCTGAACCCCAGTGACTATGGATGGACAATAGGTGTGCATGGGTATGAGCCAGTTCCAACACTGGACCCCACGGCTCCTGAGGAGCTATTGCAGTTCACGAGCTGTAATTGTCATGGAGATTGCAGCAACCGGCTATGCAGCTGCAAGAAGAATGGGGTCACGTGCATCTCGGCCTGTGGAGTCTGTAATGGCATTACATGCAGAAACTGCAGTCATGATGTTGTTGAGTCTGAAGAAGACATAGACAATGACTGTTGAAACTTCTGACATTGTGAATGAGAAATAACTCTTGAGTATTATATATGTATGTGAAATAAAAGCTACTTTGTGTGTAAATGTAAAAGTGAAAATATAAATGTTAACAATCAACTCAGAATCATGAAAAACCCTTATTTGACCCCTCATAAGTTACTTAAGGGCCGATTTAAAAAAAAAAAATTCTCGAAAATAATTTTTCGGTACCCGAATTCAACAGCTTTTTTTCTGGGTTTCCCACGGGAGTTGAACTTCAACATTTTAACACATGTTATTACACACCTTTACAAACATATTGGTGAAGAAATTTTTTGGTAACAATTTAGTTAACAGATTTGTGAAATATCTCATAAAATGCCCTTACTATTAGAGGGAAAAGGAGGAGAACAACAAGTTCATTGATGCAATTTAGCATTAATTTGCGCAAAAGTGATCATTAAATTTCCCAATAATCAATCAATAATTAATAAAACTACGGATAATGGCAATGTATGTGAAATAGTAGTTGCTGACCTGATTGTCAATCGTGATGAAAATGATTACCATAATCAAGTCGAAAAACTTGTCCAATGATGTCTCAAACTCGATGTGAATCGTGAAGACAATGGAAATTATTGTCGACTTCCAGAAAAAAAAAAAACTCCCATTCAACCCTTGGTTATTGACGATGCTGAAGTTGAGATTATCACTTCTTTTAAAATTTTAGACATTTAGATTTCCAATGACCTGAAGTACAGAGTTAAACACCTATCGCTGTGTGAAAAGGCTCAGCAATGCTCGCTCTTTCTTATCAGGTTGAAATGTTTTGGTGTCGCCATCCTGTGTTGATCAGGTTCTATCGAGCAGTGATGGTCGGACAGTGATGGTGTCCTTACACTGTCCTTACACTGACGTTGCACTGTCCTTACACTAACTTTACACTGACATGATCTGCCTTCCATCGAGAGCCTATACTCCAGTCGAGTAGTGAGAAGGGCAAAAGCTATCATCCGGGATGAGTTCCACCCAGCGCATGACATTTTTGAACTTCGATCAAATAAACGTTATCGTTCCATCAAAACAAACTGGAACCACTTGCTCGACAGCTTTACCCAACTGCGATCTGCTCCCTCATTCATCTGTGTTTAAAGTTTGTGAACGTCTAAACCATGTTTGGGATATTTTAAACCATGGTTATGGATATGTTAAACCATGGTTATGGATATTTTAAAGCATGGTTATGGATATTTTAAACCATGGTTATGGATATTTTAAACCATGGTTATGGATATTTTAAAGCATGGTTATGGATATTTTAAACCATGGTTATGGATATTTTAAAGCATGGTTATGGATATGTTAAACCATGGTTATGGATATGTTAAACCATGGTTATGGATTTGTTAAACCATGGTTATGGATATGTTAAACCATGGTTATGGATATGTTAAACCATGGTTATGGATATGTTAAACCATGGTTATGGATATTTTAAAGCATGGTTATGGATATTTTAAACCATGGTTATGGATATTTTAAAGCATGGTTATGGATATGTTAAACCATGGTTATGGATATGTTAAACCATGGTTATGGATATGTTAAACCATGGTTATGGATATGTTAAACCATGGTTATGGATATTTTAAAGCATGGTTATGGATATGTTAAACCATGGTTATGGATATTTTAAAGCATGGTTATGGATATTTTAAACCATGGTTATGGATATTTTAAAGCATGGTTATGGATATTTTAAACCATGGTTATGGATATTTTAAAGCATGGTTATGGATATTGTCGCGACTCCGGCTGTTAAAGGCTTCCAGCACGGAATACTGACGTTAATGTCCGGGCTTCAAGTAGTCCACGGGGTGGACAAAGAGAACTCAATAAACACCACTGTGTTTTAACCGGCCTCTAGGGGTAGGCACGATGATTTATTGGCTCGATCTCAAAAACAATGGATGGTAACAGAGTGGAATACACAGCACAAGCCTGCAGGAACTGTCGGCACCAGAAGCTCCAAACACGACACAGACAATATGACTCACAGTTCCAATCTACGATATCCGGGAATCACTCGTTCTCTTCCGGAGTTACTCACTCTTAAAATACAGAACTATAAACGATCAGCACAACTCGGCTGTCGTGAGGCTTAAAAAATCCCCTTTTTGCTATTTTCCACTCGACGCCTTCGAGCCACGTCCGTCGCACAAGATGGCGGCCGGCTCTCTCACCGTCCACCAAATCGCGTGCCGAATCGCCACCCAATCGCGTGAGGCTGAAAGGAGGTCACGTGACGTGGAGGGCGGGGCACTAATTTGGTGAGAACAAGGTTGTTTCTCACAGTCCTCCCCACCTAAGTAAAAAACCCGTCGGATAGACGGCGTTTTGAAACCAGTATTTGTAGTAGGTGCAAATCACATGGCAATATGATGTCGGTAATCGTTAACAGGCTTATACAATGAACAAGGTTTAACCACAACACAATATTAAACACAATACACCACATTAATATCTACCCCACAAGAGTTACACTTCACACAAAGCACAATAGAGAGACAAGGGGGCCAAACTCAAGTTGGGGAAAGCGTTTACAGGAGGGAAAACGGACCGAGGAGCAAATAGCGTTTCCCGGAACTGGTTTTGGGCAAAGGTCCGACAAAATCAGCGGCAACAAACTGGAAAGGCTGACTGATCACGGGGAGGGGCTTTAGGGGTGCCTTGAAAACCTTCACTCCTTTTCCGAGTCGTTGACAAATGGGACAGCTCGCGCAATAGCGCTTGATGTCTCGCGACATGGCGGGCCATATGAACTGATTCTTGACCTTGGCTAAGGTCTTGGCAGCTCCGACATGACCCGAGGAAATATTGTCATGGGCCAATTGCATGACTGACTGACGATGCCTCCCCGGTACGACAACTCGGTGTCGAACCTTCCACGTCTGGGTGGAGGACATGTTATTGGGGGAATACTTATGCATCAGCACACCTGCACCATTCACATAGTAGCCTGTTCGTCCCGGCTCGGAGTCGTCTCCCATTTCCCAGAGGATGGCAAGGGTGGGATCGAAGTGCTGATCCTCCACTAAACTGGTTACCGCAGACAATGCGGGAGTGACTTCCGGCCCAGAACTGAGGTCGCTAACCGCCTCGGAGGACTGATCCTCCTCCCCGGATTCGCCGACCGGCGAACACGTAGCTGGGGTCCCCGTGTTACAGGCGGGAGCGGTCCCTGAGGAGCACGGCACCTGAGGTTGGCTTGACGGGAGGCTCGGGTGGACTTCAACTGACGCAACGTCACCCTCGGGAACTGGAGTCGAGGCGCTAGGCTCCTCGGGCCAGAGTGAAGATATGTCTGACTCCGCCACTCTCTCCGCCTGTTTACTCTGGGATCTAGTGACCACCCCACAGGTCAGAGTCAATGACTCCTCCCTGGCCATGGCATCATTGCCAATCAGCAAGGAGACCCCGGGTACCGGGTAGTAGGGTACCACCGCACAGGTCATTGGACCCGTAAAAATGTCACTCCGGACCTCGAGGAGGGCAAGGGGATACCGGCCAGGAACCTGGTTAATGCCCCGAAGGATGATATACTCGCCGGTATAACGCATCTGAGAGGCCGGAACTACCCCCGCCCGGAGAACACACAGTGTCGCCCCAGTATCCCGAAGGTATTGGGCCTCAAACTTCAGCACCGAATCAGGGCCACCCACTAAGGCTGTCCCTGAATAATCCTGATACAGAGGATGAATGGAATTAGCCTCGGTGGCAGTGACCTCTGTCACCGATGCCACCGTCGTGTGCGAGGGCCCAGTTGATGACCTCCACTGACCTCCCTCCGATTTAACAGCAGGGTTGCCTCGGTAGGCCGGACTAGCTGGGTTAGAGAAGCAGCGGTCTCCACCGTGCCCCACGCGTTTGCAGAAATCGCACCAGGGCCGTGCCCTGGCCTGCAGCTCGCGACCGCCACCAGTGGAGGGCATCGGAGAACCCTTCCCCTCGATCCAGCCGCCGGGCAGACGGGGGGCGGTCTCGATCGCAGAATCCTCCGTCTTACGACGCGACTGCGTGACTTGCAACATTTTGCACGCCAAAACATGTTTATCAATAAGGTTGACGCAGTCTGACAAGGAAACAGTGTCTTTGTCGACAAGAAACAACGCTAAGTCAGGCGGAAGCTGTTGATCGATACGGTAACGCACCAGGAGTTCCGCAACCGCTTGAGGTAACTCAACCTTGCTCCCCTTGAACCATCTCTGCAGCTGTTCCAACAAGACCCGCGAATGTTCCTCATAGGTTTGACTGGACTGACGAGTCCAACTGAAAAAATTACGCCTATAAATACACGCGGACACCGCATAGGCGTTCAAAATCTCGGCCTTCAATTTCCTGTATTTGTTTGCGTCCTCGGTTGCCATCCTCGCATATACCTCCCTCGCCTTCTCAGATAGATGGCTAACAAGATGGCCGACCCACAAGCTCTCATCAATGCCACCGGAAGCCAACAACTTCTCCGCCATCTCCAGATACGCTTCTGGCTTCGTGTCTCCCGTCCAGTCCGGCAAACGAACATGAACAGTTTCCGGGACGCTTGCAGCAGACACCTCTGCCCGCAGTCGTTCAGTCAACATTCGCAACTCATGCTCTCTGACGCGTTCAGCTTCTGCTGCCGCATGCTCTCTCTCTGCTGCCGCATGCTCTCTCTCTGCTGCCGCATGCTCTCTCTCTGCTGCCGCCTGCTCTCGGTCTTCTCGCTTAATACGCTCTGCCTCTGCCCTGTCATTCTCCCTGTTATACATGTCGAGTTGTTGAACCGGAGTCAGCCCGGTCCAGAAGGTCGAACGCATGCATTTAGTCATGATGGGATCGCTTCCTAACATATCGGGTTTAGTGACCGGGTCAAGGCTGATTGCGTCGCTCACATCGCCACCCACGTGACTGTCAACATGATCAGGTTGAACTCTCACTTCTATGGTCGACATAGCTTGGCTACGAGTTATCATAAGACAAGGCACAAAACACCGAGTCTAAAAGGAGGCTGGATCGAAATATTTCAGCAATATCTTTCACCACATGGGACGGCAATTCACCCAGGGGAGGCAAACAATATTGGGGTGGTACACGTAATTCAAACACAACGCTCTGTTGGGGAAATACGACACGAACTACACAATATCACCAACGCACATCAAATTGCCAATGAGAAAAATGCAACGTACAAATAACTCACGTTTTTTTTTTTTTTTTTTTTTTTTTTTTGATGATGTCGGTTTGTTTGGAGGGATCCGGAAACTATTCACTTATCCGGTAGTGAAGTACCACACAAGATAGCGTCCTATGGTGAGAAAGTTCCTCCAAGATGGCGTCTGCTGGTGAGAAGGTTCCTCCAAGATGGCGTCTGCTGGTGAGAAGGTTCCTCCAAGATGGCGTCTGCTGGTGAGAAGGTTCCTCCAAGATGGCGTCTGCTGGTGAGAAGGTTCCTCCAAGATGGCGTCTGCTGGTGAGAAGGTTCCTCCAAGATGGCGTCTGCTGGTGAGAAGGTTCCTCCAAGATGGCGTCTGCTGGTGAGAAGGTTCCTCCAAGATGGCGTCTGCTGGTGAGAAGGTTCCTCCAAGATGGCGTCTGCTGGTGAGGAACGATGAGCAGATGCAGGAAGATGTCGTCCACTGCAGAATTCCCGTTTCAGTTCGAATGTCTCTTACTTGAATAATCCTTGGACGAGCAACCCATTTGTCGCGACTCCGGCTGTTAAAGGCTTCCAGCACGGAATACTGACGTTAATGTCCGGGCTTCAAGTAGTCCACGGGGTGGACAAAGAGAACTCAATAAACACCACTGTGTTTTAACCGGCCTCTAGGGGTAGGCACGATGATTTATTGGCTCGATCTCAAAAACAATGGATGGTAACAGAGTGGAATACACAGCACAAGCCTGCAGGAACTGTCGGCACCAGAAGCTCCAAACACGACACAGGCAATATGACTCACAGTTCCAATCTACGATATCCGGGAATCACTCGTTCTCTTCCGGAGTTACTCACTCTTAAAATACAGAACTATAAACGATCAGCACAACTCGGCTGTCGTGAGGCTTAAAAAATCCCCTTTTTGCTATTTTCCACTCGACGCCTTCGAGCCACGTCCGTCGCACAAGATGGCGGCCGGCTCTCTCACCGTCCACCAAATCGCGTGCCGAATCGCCACCCAATCGCGTGAGGCTGAAAGGAGGTCACGTGACGTGGAGGGCGGGGCACTAATTTGGTGAGAACAAGGTTGTTTCTCACAATATGTTTAACCATGGTTATGGATATGTTAAACCATGGTTATGGATATGTTAAACCATGGTTATGGATATGTTTAACCATGGTTATGGATATGTTAAACCATGGTTATGGATATGTTAAACCATGGTTATGGATATGTTAAACCATGGTTATGGATATGTTAAACCATGGTTATGGATATGTTAAACCATGGTTATGGATATTTTAAAGCATGGTTATGGATATGTTAAACCATGGTTATGGATATTTTAAAGCATGGTTATGGATATGTTTAACCATGGTTATGGATATGTTAAACCATGGTTATGGATATGTTAAACCATGGTTATGGATATTTTAAAGCATGGTTATGGAAATGTTAAACCATGGTTATGGATATTTTAAACCATGGTTATGGATATGTTAAACCATGGTTATGGATATTTTAAACCATGGTTATGGATATGTTAAACCATGGTTATGGATATGTTAAACCATGGTTATGGATATGTTAAACCATGGTTATGGATATTTTAAAGCATGGTTATGGATATTTTAAACCATGGTTATGGATATTTTAAACCATGGTTATGGATATTTTAAACCATGGTTATGGATATGTTAAACCATGGTTATGGATATGTTAAACCATGGTTATGGATATGTTAAACCATGGTTATGGATATGTTAAACCATGGTTATGGATATGTTAAACCATGGTTATGGATATGTTAAACCATGGTTATGGATATGTTAAACCATGGTTATGGATATGTTAAACCATGGTTATGGATATGTTAAACCATGGTTATGGATATTTTAAAGCATGGTTATGGATATGTTAAACCATGGTTATGGATATTTTAAACCATGGTTATGGATATTTTAAAGCATGGTTATGGATATTTTAAACCATGGTTATGGATATTTTAAAGCATGGTTATGGATATGTTTAACCATGGTTATGGATATGTTAAACCATGGTTATGGATATGTTAAACCATGGTTATGGATATGTTAAACCATGGTTATGGAAATGTTAAACCATGGTTATGGATATTTTAAACCATGGTTATGGATATGTTAAACCATGGTTATGGATATTTTAAACCATGGTTATGGATATTTTAAACCATGGTTATGGATATTTTAAACCATGGTTATGGATATTTTAAAGCATGGTTATGGATATGTTAAACCATGGTTATGGATATTTTAAACCATGGTTATGGATATTTTAAAGCATGGTTATGGATATGTTAAACCATGGTTATGGATATGTTAAACCATGGTTATGGATATGTTAACCCATGGTTATGGATATGTTAAACCATGGTTATGGATATTTTAAACCATGGTTATGGATATTTTAAACCATGGTTATGGGTATTTTAAACCGTGGTTATGGATATGTTAAACCATGGTTATGGATATGTTAAACCATGGTTATGGATATGTTAAACCATGGTTATGGATATGTTAAACCATGGTTTTGGATATGTTAAACCATGGTTATGGATATTTTAAACCATGGTTATGGGTATTTTAAACCATGGTTATGGATATGTTAAACCATGGTTATGGATATTTGAAACCATGTTTATGGATCGTTTAAACCATGGTTATGGATATTTCAAACCATGGTTATGGATATTTTAAACCATGGTTATGGATATTTTAAAGCATGGTTATGGATATTTTAAACCATGGTTACGGATATTTTAAACCACAGTTATCGATTTTTTTAAACCACAGTTATAGATATTGTTATGAATTTTGGGGTAGAGTGATATATAGATCAGGTAGATCTGTATAGGTAGTGTGCTCCGATTATCGTGATAGAAACCCACATGTAATAAGTTTGTTTAGGCGGTTTGTTCGCGTAAGTGTATCTTTGTGGTCATACGAGGATGGCCTTGTGTTAAATAGAGTAGGGATTATGTTAATTCCACTGTTCGTGAGACCTGGTGATTTATCCATTGTCCCGCATGGCACTACACCAAAGTCCACACCACTACACCTACAGTTTAACATATCCATACTCACTCACCGCAGGCAGGTAGGTGGTCTTTGTTTTCTACCGACTCCTCTCCGGCCTTGCTCCCCCAGCTCTCTCTGTGCTCTGTCCCCCAAATATTCCGACAGGTCGCACAAGATCTGCCAGCAACCCTCTGATGGTTAAACTGCCGAAATCTCGGCTCTCTGCTCACCTTCACTCTTTCATGCCTCTTTTCTCCCGCCTCTGGAACAAACTCCCACACTCCCTTCAATCCCACTCCTCCCTCCAGGTCTTTAAAACAGCTGTTCACCACCATCTCTTATCTTCCCCCATTCAAAACCTTGATCTTTTCGACCCCCGCTAATTCACCCCAGATCCACCTTGTTTGAAATTCCAACTTCTTTCCTGGAAGTCCTGGCAATGTCCATATGTTTTATACCTCTCCCACCCCCCACCCCCCTTCCCATGCCCACCCCAAATCCCTCTCCCTCCCACAGATCTCTCAATGTCTCCATGTCTCTCGGTCCCTGCTCTCAAATGTTGTGTTTGTGTCCTTCCCCCTCTCCCCCCATCTTGTCTACCGCTCCCGATGTTATATGTTTTATGTGTCGGTTTGTCTTTCTGTGTGATTAATGTTCGCTCTTTCACGAGCCTCGATCTTGTTTACAAAAAAAAAGAAAAAAAAAAGAAGAAGTCAAATGCAGTTGGTAATGCGGTTGGCAATGCGGTTGGCAATGGAGGTTCTGGGGCCATTGAAAGGGGATCTATCTTATTTGATTTTGGTGCAGCGCAAGGTCAACTAGTGGACACAGAGCCTCACCTGAGACATATAATAATGAGATAACTATTGAGGGAAGCCTATTATTTGCTACGTGATGCAATGGACTAACTAAGGTGCAAACAATTAACAGCTAATTAAGGGGAAATGTACACGGGGGGTTATTAGGGATTTTAATACTAAATTTGATAAAGTGAAGGTTCTAAAAACCGTAACAATATACTGTCTGTGCGTAAGGGGGTTTCATTCAGCTGTTCTGTGCCTTCAAGTTGGTAAGATTGCGAAAGGGCGTGCTTTATATATTTGCTTATATCCCTATAATGGCGTAATGTTAATGAAGGTGCTCTGGGATGCTTGCTTACTAGCTTTTGTGTTTTCTTTGTAGTTGAGTTGCATTCAAGTGAATAAAAGCTCATGTTAGGAGTTTTCCTGGTGAATCGTTTCGTTTCACCACATTTCACCACAATCACGTGTTGATGTGGCAAGGTATAATCACATGTTGATATGGTAAGTGTTACGGATTAGTCACTTCCGTTGTTGTGGTTTTCATCCACTGCAAACATTTTTGGTTCCATGTACTATTATTGTTATCGTTTAAGTGAAATAGAGATAACTGTTTTCAAAAGGAAAAAAAAGTTAGTGTTTTAAAAGAAACCGGAAACCGGATGAAGAAAAGAAGAGGAAGAGGAAAAAGGAGGCGGAGCGAGTGAGGTGGACAAGGAGCCTGGCTGCTTTGAGGTCTTGAGCAAACGCTGGCGAACGGGGGTCACGAGTGAACTTTGGGTTTCCTAGGAAAGGGATTCCGGCGACAGAGTTGTTATCGCTGTGACAGTTAAACCTGCATGACAGGTTTTGCGGTTGATTCCGAAGAGAATCGTTGGAGTGCCGTTACGTCTAGAGTACAGGCCGTTGGCCATTTTGCCTCACGCCCGATTTCGCATCGCTCTAGGCTCTTCACCTCGCTTCAACCATTTCACCGCATCCAGACGTTAACCTGGTGTGTGTGTGTGTGTAATGTGGATTTTGAGTGGGAATTTGTGGTTCGCCGATTGGGAGCCGTTGAACGTCCATACCCGAAGGTGTGATTTCCCAGTCGCCTCTTGAGGACACCTTTGCCTATCTTTGGCAGTGTGACTGTCAACCGAACGGGATTCTGGTCTCGATACGACATCGTTCTGACCATCACTGGAGCGTGGATCGACTTTGGCCTGATGCCGGGATCGAGACATTGGGAATGTTCTTTTCGCTCACTTGGAGCACAGTGAGTTACATTGTACGAAACTGATGGTACCATCATAGGAATGATATATTGGTTGAACAATTGATTAATATTGTTATTGCTGTTATTCTTGTGTGAGCTTAATACAATACTTGTTTGTTGGTAACAATTGGTGTGGTTTCACCATTGATCTTTGACACACAGAATAACACATCTTTCTGCCGTGACTCCTCTCAGGGCTCGGAGGTACACCGTGACCGGGGTTGGGGGAGGAGCACGTAACATAAGGTATAATCACGTGTTGATATGGTAAGGTATAATCACGTGTTGATATGGTAAGGTATAATCACGTGTTGATATGGCAAGGTATAATCACGTGTTGATATGGTAAGGTATAATCACGTGTTGATATGGTAAGGTATAATCACATGTTGATATGGTACAGTACATAATCACATGTTGATATGGTATGGCATAATCACATGTTGATATGGTATGGCATAATCACGTGTTGATATGGTACAGTATATAATCACGTGTTGATATGGTACAGTATATAATCACGTGTTGATATGGTACAGTATATAATCACGTGGTGATATGGTAGTGTGGTGCTGTGCACACACAACTCGTTTGCCAAGAAGGTAGGCCACCACTCGTTGTACAAACCAAAACACTTTATTCTAGGCTCGCACGTAAGCACTGGGCGGGTTCGACTTTCGAGCCCGCATATATGTCCCGAGGCCACGCCTTGCCCTCGGGCGTGGCCGGTCGGCCGAAAGGCGGGGCATGTATTTCAGTTCCACCCTGCGCCTCGTGACGCCTTTGCTCCGGGCGTGGCCCGAGCGGCGCTTCCACGCCCGGTCGCTCGCGCCGCTTCCACGCCCGGTCGCTCGCGCCACCCACTGGTGCGCGGAATTATTACCCGCTGGCATTGTGTCTGCCACACACGCCCCCCCAGAATTCCCGCGCACCTGAAGGGTGAGCTTGCGGGGAAGCCGGATGACCCGGCCGAAACGCCCTCTGGCAATGCGTGCAGGGCTAGGGGGTGGCAGTGGTCTGCCCGCCGGGGGGCGGCCTCGACGCGGAGGCAGAGCTGCTTGCGGGGGGTGGTCCAGGTCGAGGTGGGCCGGCTTGAGGCGGTCCACGGAGATACTATCTGGAGTACCGCCGATGTCCACGGTGAAGTGCATGTCCCCGGTCTCCAGCACGCGGAAGGGTCCGTCGTACGGGGGCCGCAGTGGTGCCCGGTGGACGTCGTGCAGGACAAAAACGTACTCCGCCGTGCGAAGCTCCGGGGCGACGTGTGAGGATGGGCAACCGTGGTGTGCCGTCGGCACCAGGGCGAACCTCCGGGCGGTCTGCTGCAGGGTGGAGCGCTGTTGCGCCGCGGACCAAGGTGCCATGGAATCGGGGATAAATTCGCCCGGTACCCGCAGTGGTTGTCCGAAGACCAGCTCCGCCGAGGACGTGCGCAGGTCGTCCTTGGGTGCCGTCCTGAGGCCCAGCAGGACCCAGGGTAGCCTGCCGGCCCAGCTGCCATCGCGGAGGCTGGCCCGGAGCGCGGCCTTCATTGAGCGATGGAAGCGCACGCGCAGGCCGTTGGCCTGGGGGTGGTAGGCCGTGGTGCGGTGCAGCTTGACGCCGAGCCCTTGCGCCACCGCTCCCCAGAGCTCCGAGGTGAACTGGGGGCCGCGGTTGGACGAGATGTCCGAGGGGGCGTCGAACCAGGCAAACCAAGTGGCGATGAAAGCTTGCGCGACATCAGCCGCAGCCGTCGCCGCCAATGGCACGGCCTCCGGCCACCGGGTGATGCGGTGCACCATGGTGAGGAGGTGGGTGAAACCCCACGAGGGGGGCAGAGGTCCCACCAAGTCGACGTGCACATGGTCGAACCGACGTTCGGGCACCGTAAACGGGGCCAACGGGGCCTGGGTGTGGCGGTGGACTTTCGCGCGCTGGCACGTGAGCCACGTCCTGGCCCAGTCGCGGACGTTCTTCCGGAGGCCATGCCAGACGAACTTTGCCGCGACAAGCTTCTGGGAGGCCTTCGTGCCCGGGTGGGACAGGCCGTGGATGGCGTCAAAAACCAGGCGCTGCCAGCCAGCGGGCACGATGGAGCGAGGCCGGCCGAGGGAGACGTCGCACAAGAGGGCAGTGCCCACGACGTCGAACGGCACCTCGGTGACGCGGAGGCCCGTGACAGCGGTCCGCAAGGCCTGGACGTCGGGGTCGGCGGTCTGGTCCGCCGCCATCCGGGCATAGTCGATCCCGAGGTGGACCGCATGTGCGACGGACCGGGAAAGGTAATCCGCCACCGGGTTGTCCTTACCCGCGACGTGTCGGATGTCCGTCGTGTACTCGGACACGGCAGAGAGGTGACGTTGCTGCCAGGCCGACCACGGCTCGGCGACCTTGGCCATCGCGAAAACAAGGGGCTTGTGATCGACGAAGGCCGTGAACGGGCGGCCCTCGAGAAGATGGCGGAAGTGTCGGACCGTCAGGTGGAGCCCGAGCAGCTCGCGGTCGAAGGTGCTGTACCGGCGTTCGTGCGGGCGGAGCTGCCGGCTAAAAAACGCCAGCGCCTGCCAAGCACCACTCACCCACTGCTCGTGCACCACGTCCACCGCATAGTCCGACGCGTCGGTGGTGAGGGCGATTGGTGCATCGGGAGCCGGGTGCGCCAGCATGGTGGCGTTGGCCAAGGCCAGCTTCGCGCCCACAAACGCCGCGTCCATCTGCTCCGTCCAGGCGATATCACCTTTGCCCGGCTTCCCCTGGAAGGCCTCGTGCAGGGGGCGCAGGAGCTGCGCGACGCGGGGCACGAAGCGGTGATAAATATTCACCATGCCCAGGAATTCCTGGAGCCCCTTGATCGTGCGGGGGCGCGGGAAACTCCTGACTGCCTCCACCTTGGCCGGTAAAGGGATGGCCCCGTGCCTGGTGATGCGGTGCCCTAAGAAGTCGATGGCGGTGATGCCGAAATGGCACTTCGCGGGGTTGATTATCAGGCCATGCTGGCCCAGGCGTTCAAAGAGCATGCGGAGATGGAGCAGGTGCTCCTCCCGGGACGCGCTCATGACTAGGATGTCGTCCAGGTAGACGGAGACGAAGGACAAGTCGCGCAAGACGCTGTCCATGAGCCGCTGGAACGCCTGGGCCGCATTTTTCAACCCAAAAGGCATCCGCAAGAACTCGAAGAGGCCGAAAGGTGTTATGACGGCCGTCTTCGGTACATCGTCCGGTTTTACGGGGACCTGGTGGTAGTCCCGGATGAGGTCCACCTTGGAGAAAATGGTCGTGTTCGCCAACCGGGCGGAAAAGTCCTGAATATGCGGGACTGGGTAGCGGTCGGGGGTGGTGGCGTCGTTTAGCCGGCGGTAGTCACCGCACGGCCGCCATCCGCCACCGGGCTTGGGCACAATGTGCAGAGGAGAGGCCCATGCGCTGTTGGAGCGCCGTACGATGCCCAGCCGCTCCAGCGTGGCAAACTCCGCTTTCGCAACGGCGAGCTTCGTGGGGTCGAGGCGGCGTGCCCGGACGTAGACCGGTGGTCCGACGGTGGGAATATGGTGTTCCACCCCGTGTTTGACGGCCACCGCTGAAAAGGTGGGCCGTGTGAGAGCCGGGAAACTGGCGAGGAGGCGGGTAAACTCGTCTGCTGCCGGAAGCGTATAGACTAACCTCGCCGGGACGGAACCGCTCAGCAGGCCGCTTGGTAAGCCGCTCGGTGAGCCGCTCAGCAAGCTGCTCAACGAGCCGCTCAGTGACCAAGCGAGCGAGCTGAAGGTTTCGGCCT
>NW_027619902.1:0-26831 GCF_964187855.1 Myxine glutinosa
TTTTCAACACTATCACAAGTGCAAAAAGTGTTTTTTCCACACTAATACAAGTGCAAAAGTGGTTTCCTGCACCAACACAAGTGCGAAATGTGGTTTTTCAACACTATCACAAGTGCAAAAAGTGTTTTTTCCACACTAATACAAGTGCAAAAGTGGTTTCCTTCACCAACACAAGTGCTAAAAGTGGTTTTTCAACACTAACACAAGTGCGAAAAGTGGTTTTTCAACACTAACACAAGTGCGAAAAGTGGTTTTTCCACACTAACACAAGTGCGAAAAGTTGTTTTTCAACACTATCACAAGTGCAAAAAGTGTTTTTTCCACACTAATACAAGTGCAAAAGTGGTTTCCTGCACCAACACAAGTGCGAAAAGTGGTTTTTCAACACTAACACAAGTGCGAAAAGTGGTTTTTCAACACTAACACATGTGCAAAAAGTGGTTTTTCAACACTAACACAAGTGCGAAAAGTGTTTTTTCCACACTAATAGAAGTGCAAAAGTGTTTTCCTGCACCAACACAAGTGCGAAAAGTGGTTTTTCAACACTATCACAAGTGCAAAAAGTGTTTTTTCCACACTACAAGTGCAAAAGTGGTTTCCTGCACCAACACAAGTGCGAAAAGTGGTTTTTCAACACTAACACAAGTGCGCAAAGTGGTTTTTCAACACTAACACAAGTGCGAAAAGTGGTTTTTCCACACTAATACAAGTGCAAAAGTGGTTTCCTGCACCAACACAAGTGCGAAAAGTGGTTTTTCCACACTAATACAAGTGCAAAAGTGGTTTCCTGCACCAACACAAGTGCGAAAAGTGGTTTTTCAACACTAACACAAGTGCGAAATGTGGTTTTTCAACACTATCACAAGTGCTAAAAGTGTTTTTTTCCACACTAATACAAGTGCAAAAGTGGTTTCCTTCACCAACACAAGTGCTAAAAGTGGTTTTTCAACACTAACACAAGTGCGAAAAGTGGTTTTTCAACACTAACACAAGTGCGAAAAGTGTTTTTTCCACACTAATACAAGTGCAAAAGTGGTTTTCCTGCACCAACACAAGTGCGAAAAGTGGTTTTTCAACACTAACACAAGTGCGGAAAGTGGTTTTTCAACACTAACACAAGTGCGAAAAGTGTTTTTTCCACACTAATACAAGTGCAAAAGTGGTTTTTCAACACTAACACAAGTGCGAAAAGTGTTTTTTCCACACTAATACAAGTGCAAAAGTGGTTTCCTGCACCAACACAAGTGCGAAAAGTGGTTTTTCAACACTATCACAAGTGCAAAAAGTGTTTTTTCCACACTAATACAAGTGCAAAAGTGGTTTCCTGCACCAACACAAGTGCGAAAAGTGGTTTTTCAACACTAACACAAGTGCGAAAAGTGGTTTTTCAACACTAACACAAGTGCGAAAAGTGATTTTTCCACACTAATACAAGTGCAAAAGTGGTTTCCTGCACCAACACAAGTGCGAAAAGTGGTTTGTCAACACTAACACAAGTGCGAAAAGTGGTTTTTCAACACTATCACAAGTGCAAAAAGTGTTTTTTCCACACTAATACAAGTGCAAAAGTGGTTTCCTGCACCAACACAAGTGCGAAAAGTGGTTTTTCAACACTATCACAAGTGCAAAAAGTGTTTTTTCCACACTAATACAAGTGCAAAAGTGGTTTTCCTGCACCAACACAAGTGCGAAAAGTGTTTTTTCAACACTAACACAAGTGCGAAAAGTGGTTTTTCAACACTAACACAAGTGCGAAATGTGGTTTTTCAACACTATCACAAGTGCAAAAAGTGTTTTTTCCACACTAATACAAGTGCAAAAGTGGTTTCCTTCACTAACACAAGTGCTAAACGTGGTTTTTCAACACTAACACAAGTGCGAAAAGTGGTTTTTCAACACTAACACAAGTGCGAAAAGTGGTTTTTTCCACACTAATACAAGTGCAAAAGTGGTTTCCTGCACAAACACAAGTGCGAAAAGTGGTTTTTCAACACTATCACAAGTGCAAAAAGTGTTTTTTCCACACTAATACAAGTGCAAAAGTGGTTTCCTGCACCAACACAAGTGCGAAATGTGGTTTTTCAACACTATCACAAGTGCAAAAAGTGTTTTTTCCACACTAATACAAGTGCAAAAGTGGTTTCCTTCACCAACACAAGTGCTAAAAGTGGTTTTTCAACACTAACACAAGTGCGAAAAGTGGTTTTTCAACACTAACACAAGTGCGAAAAGTGGTTTTTCCACACTAACACAAGTGCGAAAAGTTGTTTTTCAACACTATCACAAGTGCAAAAAGTGTTTTTTCCACACTAATACAAGTGCAAAAGTGGTTTCCTGCACCAACACAAGTGCGAAAAGTGGTTTTTCAACACTAACACAAGTGCAAAAAGTGGTTTTTCAACACTAACACATGTGCAAAAAGTGGTTTTTCAACACTAACACAAGTGCGAAAAGTGTTTTTTCCACACTAATAGAAGTGCAAAAGTGTTTTCCTGCACCAACACAAGTGCGAAAAGTGGTTTTTCAACACTATCACAAGTGCAAAAAGTGTTTTTTCCACACTAATACAAGTGCAAAAGTGGTTTCCTGCACCAACACAAGTGCGAAAAGTGGTTTTTCAACACTAACACAAGTGCGCAAAGTGGTTTTTCAACACTAACACAAGTGCGAAAAGTGGTTTTTCCACACTAATACAAGTGCAAAAGTGGTTTCCTGCACCAACACAAGTGCGAAAAGTGGTTTTTCCACACTAATACAAGTGCAAAAGTGGTTTCCTGCACCAACACAAGTGCGAAAAGTGGTTTTTCAACACTAACACAAGTGCGAAATGTGGTTTTTCAACACTATCACAAGTGCAAAAAGTGTTTTTTTCCACACTAATACAAGTGCAAAAGTGGTTTCCTTCACCAACACAAGTGCTAAAAGTGGTTTTTCAACACTAACACAAGTGCGAAAAGTGGTTTTTCAACACTAACACAAGTGCGAAAAGTGTTTTTTCCACACTAATACAAGTGCAAAAGTGGTTTCCTGCACCAACACAAGTGCGAAAAGTGGTTTTTCAACACTAACACAAGTGCGAAAAGTGGTTTTTTCAACACTAACACAAGTGCGAAAAGTGTTTTTTCCACACTAATACAAGTGCAAAAGTGGTTTCCTTCACCAACACAAGTGCGAAAAGTGGTTTTTCAACACTAACACAAGTGCGAAAAGTGGTTTTTCAACACTAACACAAGTGCGAAAAGTGTTTTTTCCACACTAATACAAGTGCAAAAGTGGTTTCCTGCACCAACACAAGTGCGAAAAGTGGTTTTTCAACACTAACACAAGTGCGAAAAGTGGTTTTTCAACACTAACACAAGTGCGAAAAGTGGTTTTTCCACACTAATAAAAGTGCAAAAGTGGTTTCCTGCACCAACACAAGTGCGAAAAGTGGTTTTTCAACACTATCACAAGTGCAAAAAGTGTTTTTTCCACACTAATACAAGTGCAAAAGTGGTTTCCTGCACCAACACAATTGCGAAAAGTGGTTTTTCAACACTATCACAAGTGCAAAAGTGTTTTTTCCACACTAATACAAGTGCAAAAGTGGTTTCCTGCACCAACACAAGTGCGAAAAGTGGTTTTTCAACACTAACACAAGTGCAAAAAGTGTTTTTTCCACACTAATACAAGTGCAAAAGTGGTTTCCTGCACCAACACAAGTGCAAAAAGTGGTTTTTCAACACTATCACAAGTGCAAAAAGTGTTTTTTCCACACTAATACAAGTGCAAAAGTGGTTTCCTGCACCAACACAAGTGTGAAAAGTGGTTTTTCAACACTAACACAAGTGCGAAATGTGGTTTTTCAACACTATCACAAGTGCAAAAAGTGTTTTTTCCACACTAATACAAGTGCAAAAGTGGTTTCCTTCACCAACACAAGTGCTAAAAGTGGTTTTTCAACACTAACACAAGTGCGAAAAGTGGTTTTTCAACACTAACACAAGTGCGAAAAGTGGTTTTTCCACACTAATACAAGTGCAAAAGTGGTTTCCTGCACCAACACAAGTGCGAAAAGTGGTTTCTCAACACTAACACAAGTGAGAAAAGTGGATTTTCAACACTATCACAAGTGCAAAAAGTGTTTTTTCCACACTAATACAAGTGCAAAAGTGGTTTCCTGCACCAACACAAGTGCGAAAAGTGGTTTTTCAACACTAACACAAGTGCGAAAAGTGGTTTTTCAACACTATCACAAGTGCAAAAAGTGTTTTTTCCACACTAATACAAGTGCAAAAGTTGTTTCCTGCACCAACACAAGTGCGAAAAGTGGTTTTTCAACACTAACACAAGTGCGAAAAGTGGTTTTTCACACTAACACAAGTGCGAAAAGTGGTTTTTCAACACTAACACAAGTGCGAAAGTGTTTTTTCCACACTAATACAAGTGCAAAAGTGGTTTCCTGCACCAACACAAGTGCGAAAAGTGGTTTTTCAACACTATTCACAAGTGCAAAAAGTATTTTTTCCACACTAATACAAGTGCAAAAGTGGTTTCCTGCACCAACACAAGTGCGAAAAGTGGTTTTTCAACACTAACACAAGTGCGAAAAGTGGTTTTTCAACACTAACACAAGTGCGAAAAGTGATTTTTCCACACTAATACAAGTGCAGAAGTGGTTTCCTGCACCAACACAAGTGCAAAAAGTGGTTTGTCAACACTAACACAAGTGCGAAAAGTGGTTTTTCAACACTATCACAAGTGCAAAAAGTGTTTTTTCCACACTAATACAATTGCAAAAGTGGTTTCCTGCACCAACACAAGTGCGAAAATGGTTTTTCAACACTATCACAAGTGCAAAAGTGTTTTTTCCACACTAATACAAGTGCAAAAGTGGTTTCCTGCACCAACACAAGTGCGAAAAGTGGTTTGTCAACACTAACACAAGTGCGAAAAGTGGTTTTTCAACACTATCACAAGTGCAAAAAGTGTTTTTTTCCACACTAATACAAGTGCAAAAGTCGTTTCCTGCACCAACACAAGTGCGAAAAGTGGTTTTTTCAACACTATCACAAGTGCAAAAAGTGTTTTTTCCACACTAATACAAGTGCAAAAGTGGTTTCCTGCACCAACACAAGTGCGAAAAGTGGTTTTTCAACACTAACACAAGTGCGAAAAGTGGTTTTTTCAACACTAACACAAGTGCGAAAAGTGGTTTTTCAACACTAACACAAGTGCGAAAAGTGTTTTTTTCCACACTAATACAAGTGCAAAAGTGGTTTCCTGCACCAACACAAGTGCGAAAAGTGGTTTTTCAACACTATCACAAGTGCAAAAAGTGTTTTTTCCACACTAATACAAGTGCAAAAGTGGTTTCCTGCACCAACACAAGTGCGAAAAGTGGTTTTTCAACACTAAAACAAGTGCGAAATGTGGTTTTTCAACACTAACACAAGTGCGAAAAGTGTTTTTTCCACACTAATACAAGTGCAAAAGTGGTTTCCTGCACCAACACAAGTGCGAAAAGTGGTTTTTCAACACTAACACAAGTGCGAAAAGTGTTTTTTCCACACTAATACAATTGCAAAAGTGGTTTCCTGCACCAACACAAGTGCGAAAAGTGGTTTTTTCAACACTATCACAAGTGCAAAAAGTGTTTTTTCCACACTAATACAAGTGCAAACGTGGTTTCCTGCACCAACACAAGTGCGAAAAGTGGTTTTTCAACACTAAAACAAGTGCGAAATGTGGTTTTTCAACACTAACACAAGTGCGAAAAGTGTTTTTTCCACACTAATACAAGTGCAAAAGTGGTTTCCTGCACCAACACAAGTGCGAAATGTGGTTTTTCAACACTATCACAAGTGCAAAAAGTGTTTTTTCCACACTAATACAAGTGCAAAAGTGGTTTCCTGCACCAACACAAGTGCTAAAAGTGGTTTTTCAACACTAACACAAGTGCGAAAAGTGGTTTTTCAACACTAACACAAGTGCGAAAAGTGGTTTTTCCACACTAACACAAGTGCGAAAAGTTGTTTTTCAACACTATCACAAGTGCAAAAAGTGTTTTTTCCACACTAATACAAGTGCAAAAGTGGTTTCCTGCACCAACACAAGTGCGAAAAGTGGTTTTTCAACACTAACACAAGTGCGAAAAGTGGTTTTTCAACACTAACACATGTGCAAAAAGTGGTTTTTCAACACTAACACAAGTGCGAAAAGTGTTTTTTCCACACTAATAGAAGTGCAAAAGTGTTTTCCTGCACCAACACAAGTGCGAAAAGTGGTTTTTCAACACTATCACAAGTGCAAAAAGTGTTTTTTCCACACTAATACAAGTGCAAAAGTGGTTTCCTGCACCAACACAAGTGCGAAAAGTGGTTTTTCAACACTAACCCAAGTGCGCAAAGTGGTTTTTCAACACTAACACAAGTGCGAAAAGTGGTTTTTCCACACTAATACAAGTGCAAAAGTGGTTTCCTGCACCAACACAAGTGCGAAAAGTGGTTTTTCCACACTAATACAAGTGCAAAAGTGGTTTCCTGCACCAACACAAGTGCGAAAAGTGGTTTTTCAACACTAACACAAGTGCGAAATGTGGTTTTTCAACACTATCACAAGTGCAAAAAGTGTTTTTTTCCACACTAATACAAGTGCAAAAGTGGTTTCCTTCACCAACACAAGTGCTAAAAGTGGTTTTTCAACACTAACACAAGTGCGAAAAGTGGTTTTTCAACACTAACACAAGTGCGAAAAGTGTTTTTTCCACACTAATACAAGTGCAAAAGTGGTTTCCTGCACCAACACAAGTGCGAAAAGTGGTTTTTCAACACTAACACAAGTGCGGAAAGTGGTTTTTCAACACTAACACAAGTGCGAAAAGTGTTTTTTCCACACTAATACAAGTGCAAAAGTGGTTTTTCAACACTAACACAAGTGCGAAAAGTGTTTTTTCCACACTAATACAAGGGCAAAAGTGGTTTCCTGCACCAACACAAGTGCGAAAAGTGGTTTTTCAACACTATCACAAGTGCAAAAAGTGTTTTTTCCACACTAATACAAGTGCAAAAGTGGTTTCCTGCACCAACACAAGTGCGAAAAGTGGTTTTTCAACACTAACACAAGTGCGAAAAGTGGTTTTTCAACACTAACACAAGTGCGAAAAGTGATTTTTCCACACTAATACAAGTGCAAAAGTGGTTTCCTGCACCAACACAAGTGCGAAAAGTGGTTTGTCAACACTAACACAAGTGCGAAAAGTGGTTTTTCAACACTATCACAAGTGCAAAAAGTGTTTTTTCCACACTAATACAAGTGCAAAAGTGGTTTCCTGCACCAACACAAGTGCGAAAAGTGGTTTTTCAACACTATCACAAGTGCAAAAAGTGTTTTTTCCACACTAATACAAGTGCAAAAGTGGTTTCCTGCACCAACACAAGTGCGAAAAGTGGTTTTTCAACACTAACACAAGTGCGAAAAGTGGTTTTTCAACACTAACACAAGTGCGAAATGTGGTTTTTCAACACTATCACAAGTGCAAAAAGTGTTTTTTCCACACTAATACAAGTGCAAAAGTGGTTTCCTTCACTAACACAAGTGCTAAAAGTGGTTTTTCAACACTAACACAAGTGCGAAAAGTGGTTTTTCAACACTAACACAAGTGCGAAAAGTGGTTTTTTCCACACTAATACAAGTGCAAAAGTGGTTTCCTGCACAAACACAAGTGCGAAAAGTGGTTTTTCAACACTATCACAAGTGCAAAAAGTGTTTTTTCCACACTAATACAAGTGCAAAAGTGGTTTCCTGCACCAACACAAGTGCGAAATGTGGTTTTTCAACACTATCACAAGTGCAAAAAGTGTTTTTTCCACACTAATACAAGTGCAAAAGTGGTTTCCTTCACCAACACAAGTGCTAAAAGTGGTTTTTCAACACTAACACAAGTGCGAAAAGTGGTTTTTCAACACTAACACAAGTGCGAAAAGTGGTTTTTCCACACTAACACAAGTGCGAAAAGTTGTTTTTCAACACTATCACAAGTGCAAAAAGTGTTTTTTTCCACACTAATACAAGTGCAAAAGTGGTTTCCTGCACCAACACAAGTGCGAAAAGTGGTTTTTCAACACTAACACAAGTGCGAAAAGTGGTTTTTCAACACTAACACATGTGCAAAAAGTGGTTTTTCAACACTAACACAAGTGCGAAAAGTGTTTTTTCCACACTAATAGAAGTGCAAAAGTGTTTTCCTGCACCAACACAAGTGCGAAAAGTGGTTTTTCAACACTATCACAAGTGCAAAAAGTGTTTTTTCCACACTAATACAAGTGCAAAAGTGGTTTCCTGCACCAACACAAGTGCGAAAAGTGGTTTTTCAACACTAACACAAGTGCGCAAAGTGGTTTTTCAACACTAACACAAGTGCGAAAAGTGGTTTTTCCACACTAATACAAGTGCAAAAGTGGTTTCCTGCACCAACACAAGTGCGAAAAGTGGTTTTTCCACACTAATACAAGTGCAAAAGTGGTTTCCTGCACCAACACAAGTGCGAAAAGTGGTTTTTCAACACTAACACAAGTGCGAAATGTGGTTTTTCAACACTATCACAAGTGCAAAAAGTGTTTTTTTCCACACTAATACAAGTGCAAAAGTGGTTTCCTTCACCAACACAAGTGCTAAAAGTGGTTTTTCAACACTAACACAAGTGCGAAAAGTGGTTTTTCAACACTAACACAAGTGCGAAAAGTGTTTTTTCCACACTAATACAAGTGCAAAAGTGGTTTCCTGCACCAACACAAGTGCGAAAAGTGGTTTTTCAACACTAACACAAGTGCGAAAAGTGGTTTTTCAACACTAACACAAGTGCGAAAAGTGTTTTTTCCACACTAATACAAGTGCAAAAGTGGTTTCCTTCACCAACACAAGTGCGAAAAGTGGTTTTTCAACACTAACACAAGTGCGAAAAGTGGTTTTTCAACACTAACACAAGTGCGAAAAGTGTTTTTTCCACACTAATACAAGTGCAAAAGTGGTTTCCTGCACCAACACAAGTGCGAAAAGTGGTTTTTCAACACTAACACAAGTGCGAAAAGTGGTTTTTCAACACTAACACAAGTGCGAAAAGTGGTTTTTCCACACTAATAAAAGTGCAAAAGTGGTTTCCTGCACCAACACAAGTGCGAAAAGTGGTTTTTCAACACTATCACAAGTGCAAAAAGTGTTTTTTCCACACTAATACAAGTGCAAAAGTGGTTTCCTGCACCAACACAATTGCGAAAAGTGGTTTTTCAACACTATCACAAGTGCAAAAGTGTTTTTTCCACACTAATACAAGTGCAAAAGTGGTTTCCTGCACCAACACAAGTGCGAAAAGTGGTTTTTCAACACTAACACAAGTGCAAAAAGTGTTTTTTCCACACTAATACAAGTGCAAAAGTGGTTTCCTGCACCAACACAAGTGCAAAAAGTGGTTTTTCAACACTATCACAAGTGCAAAAAGTGTTTTTTCCACACTAATACAAGTGCAAAAGTGGTTTCCTGCACCAACACAAGTGTGAAAAGTGGTTTTTCAACACTAACACAAGTGCGAAATGTGGTTTTTCAACACTATCACAAGTGCAAAAAGTGTTTTTTCCACACTAATACAAGTGCAAAAGTGGTTTCCTTCACCAACACAAGTGCTAAAAGTGGTTTTTCAACACTAACACAAGTGCGAAAAGTGGTTTTTCAACACTAACACAAGTGCGAAAAGTGGTTTTTCCACACTAATACAAGTGCAAAAGTGGTTTCCTGCACCAACACAAGTGCGAAAAGTGGTTTCTCAACACTAACACCAGCAGTGAGAAAAGTGGATTTTCAACACTATCACAAGTGCAAAAAGTGTTTTTTCCACACTAATACAAGTGCAAAAGTGGTTTCCTGCACCAACACAAGTGCGAAAAGTGGTTTTTCAACACTAACACAAGTGCGAAAAGTGGTTTTTCAACACTATCACAAGTGCAAAAAGTGTTTTTTCCACACTAATACAAGTGCAAAAGTTGTTTCCTGCACCAACACAAGTGCGAAAAGTGGTTTTTCAACACTAACACAAGTGCGAAAAGTGGTTTTCAACACTAACACAAGTGCGAAAAGTGGTTTTTCAACACTAACACAAGTGCGAAAAGTGTTTTTTCCACACTAATACAAGTGCAAAAGTGGTTTCCTGCACCAACACAAGTGCGAAAAGTGGTTTTTCAACACTATCACAAGTGCAAAAAGTATTTTTTCCACACTAATACAAGTGCAAAAGTGGTTTCCTGCACCAACACAAGTGCGAAAAGTGGTTTTTCAACACTAACACAAGTGCGAAAAGTGGTTTTTCAACACTAACACAAGTGCGAAAAGTGATTTTTCACACTAATACAAGTGCAAAAGTGGTTTCCTGCACCAACACAAGTGCAAAAAGTGGTTTGTCAACACTAACACAAGTGCGAAAAGTGGTTTTTCAACACTATCACAAGTGCAAAAAGTGTTTTTCCACACTAATACAATTGCAAAAGTGGTTTCCTGCACCAACACAAGTGCGAAAATGGTTTTTCAACACTATCACAAGTGCAAAAAGTGTTTTTTCCACACTAATACAAGTGCAAAAGTGGTTTCCTGCACCAACACAAGTGCGAAAAGTGGTTTTTCAACACTATCACAAGTGCAAAAAGTGTTTTTTCCACACTAATACAAGTGCAAAAGTGGTTTCCTGCACCAACACAAGTGCGAAAAGTGGTTTTTCAACACTAACACGAGTGCGAAAAGTGGTTTTTCAACACTAACACAAGTGCGAAAAGTGATTTTTCCACACTAATACAAGTGCAAAAGTGGTTTCCTGCACCAACACAAGTGCGAAAAGTGGTTTGTCAACACTAACACAAGTGCGAAAAGTGGTTTTCAACACTATCACAAGTGCAAAAAGTGTTTTTTCCACACTAATACAAGTGCAAAAGTGGTTTCCTGCACCAACACAAGTGCGAAAAGTGGTTTTTCAACACTATCACAAGTGCAAAAAGTGTTTTTTCCACACTAATACAAGTGCAAAAGTGGTTTCCTGCACCAACACAAGTGCGAAAAGTGGTTTTTCAACACTAACACAAGTGCGAAAAGTGGTTTTTCAACACTAACACAAGTGCGAAAAGTGGTTTTTCAACACTAACACAAGTGCGAAAAGTGTTTTTTCCACACTAATACAAGTGCAAAAGTGGTTTCCTGCACCAACACAAGTGCGAAAAGTGGTTTTTCAACACTATCACAAGTGCAAAAAGTGTTTTTTCCACACTAATACAAGTGCAAAAGTGGTTTCCTGCACCAACACAAGTGCGAAAAGTGGTTTTTCAACACTAAAACAAGTGCGAAATGTGGTTTTTCAACACTAACACAAGTGCGAAAAGTGTTTTTTCCACACTAATACAAGTGCAAAAGTGGTTTCCTGCACCAACACAAGTGCGAAAAGTGGTTTTTCAACACTAACACAAGTGCGAAAAGTGGTTTTTCAACACTAACACAAGTGCGAAAAGTGGTTTTTCCACACTAATACAAGTGCAAAAGTGGTTTCCTGCACCAACACAAGTGCGAAAAGTGGTTTTTCAACACTAACACAAGTGCGAAAAGTGGTTTTTCAAAACTATCACAAGTGCAAAAAGTGTTTTTTCCACACTAATACAAGTGCAAAAGTGGTTTCCTGCACCAACACAAGTGCGAAAAGTGGTTTTTCAACACTAACACAAGTGCGAAAAGTGGTTTTTCAACACTATCACAAGTGCAAAAAGTGTTTTTTCCACACTAATACAAGTGCAAAAGTGGTTTCCTGCACCAACACAAGTGCAAAAAGTGGTTTTTCAACACTAACACAAGTGCGAAAAGTGGTTTTTCAACACTAACACAAGTGCGAAAAGTGGTTTTTCAACACTAACACAAGTGCGAAAAGTGTTTTTTCCACACTAATACAAGTGCAAAAGTGGTTTCCTGCACCAACACAAGTGCGAAAAGTGGTTTTTCAACACTATCACAAGTGCAAAAAGTGTTTTTTCCACACTAATACAAGTGCAAAAGTGGTTTCCTGCACCAACACAAGTGCGAAAAGTGGTTTTTCAACACTAACACAAGTGCGAAAAGTGGTTTTCAACACTAACACAAGTGCGAAAAGTGATTTTTCCACACTAATACAAGTGCAAAAGTGGTTTCCTGCACCAATACAAGTGCGAAAAGTGGTTTGTCAACACTAACACAAGTGCGAAAGTGGTTTTTCAACACTATCACAAGTGCAAAAAGTGTTTTTCCACACTAATACAAGTGCAAAAGTGGTTTCCTGCACCAACACAAGTGCGAAAAGTGGTTTTTCAACACTATCACAAGTGCAAAAAGTGTTTTTTCCACACTAATACAAGTGCAAAAGTGGTTTCCTGCACCAACACAAGTGCGAAAAGTGGTTTTTCAACACTAACACAAGTGCGAAAAGTGGTTTTTCAACACTAACACAAGTGCGAAATGTGGTTTTTCAACACTATCACAAGTGCAAAAAGTGTTTTTTCCACACTAATACAAGTGCAAAAGTGGTTTCCTTCACTAACACAAGTGCTAAAAGTGGTTTTTCAACACTAACACAAGTGCGAAAAGTGGTTTTTCAACACTAACACAAGTGCGAAAAGTGGTTTTTCCACACTAATACAAGTGCAAAAGTGGTTTCCTGCACAAACACAAGTGCGAAAAGTGGTTTTTCAACACTATCACAAGTGCAAAAAGTGTTTTTTCCACACTAATACAAGTGCAAAAGTGGTTTCCTGCACCAACACAAGTGCGAAATGTGGTTTTTCAACACTATCACAAGTGCAAAAATTGTTTTTTCCACACTAATACAAGTGCAAAAGTGGTTTCCTTCACCAACACAAGTGCTAAAAGTGGTTTTTCAACACGAACACAAGTGCGAAAAGTGGTTTTTCAACACTAACACAAGTGCGAAAAGTGGTTTTTTCCACACTAACACAAGTGCGAAAAGTGGTTTTTCAACACTATCACAAGTGCAAAAAGTGTTTTTTCCACACTAATACAAGTGCAAAAGTGGTTTCCTGCACCAACACAAGTGCGAAAAGTGGTTTTTCAACACTAACACAAGTGCGAAAAGTGGTTTTTCAACACTAACACATGTGCAAAAAGTGGTTTTTCAACACTAACACAAGTGCGAAAAGTGTTTTTTCCACACTAATAGAAGTGCAAAAGTGTTTTCCTGCACCAACACAAGTGCGAAAAGTGGTTTTTCAACACTATCACAAGTGCAAAAAGTGTTTTTTCCACACTAATACAAGTGCAAAAGTGGTTTCCTGCACCAACAGTAGTGCGAAAAGTGGTTTTTCAACACTAACACAAGTGCGAAAAGTGGTTTTTCAACACTAACACAAGTGCGAAAAGTGGTTTTTCAACACTATCACAAGTGCAAAAAGTGTTTTTTCCACACTAATACAAGTGCAAAAGTGGTTTCCTGCACCAACACAAGTGCGAAAAGTGGTTTTTCAACACTAACACAATTGCCAAAAGTGGTTTTTCAACAATAACACAAGTGCAAAAAGTGTTTTTTCCACACTAATACAAGTGCAAAAGTGGTTTCCTTCACCAACACAAGTGCTAAAAGTGGTTTTTCAACACTAACACAAGTGCGAAAAGTGGTTTTACAACACTAACACAAGTCCAAAAAGTGGTTTTTCCACAATAACACAAGTGCGAAAAGTGGTTTTTCAACACTATCACAAGTGCAAAAAGTGTTTTTTCCACACTAATACAAGTGCAAAAGTGGTTTCCTGCACCAACACAAGTGCGAAAAGTGGTTTTTCAACACTAACACAAGTGCGAAAAGTGATTTTTCAACACTAACACATGTGCGAAAAGTGGTTTTTCAACACTAACACAAGTGCGAAAAGTGTTTTTTCCACACTAATAGAAGTGCAAAAGTGTTTTCCTGCACCACCACAAGTGCGAAAAGTGGTTTTTCAACACTATCACAAGTGCAAAAAGTGTTTTTTCCACACTAATACAAGTGCAAAAGTGGTTTCCTGCACCAACAGTAGTGCGAAAAGTGGTTTTTCAACACTGACACAAGCGCGAAAAGTGGTTTTTCAACACTAACACAAGTGCGAAAAGTGGTTTTTCAACACTATCACAAGTGCAAAAAGTGTTTTTTCCACACTAATACAAGTGCAAAAGTGGTTTCCTGCACCAACACAAGTGCGAAAAGTGGTTTTTCAACACTAACACAAGTGCGAAAAGTGGTTTTTCAACACTAACACAAGTGCGAAAAGTGTTTTTTCCACACTAATACAAGTGCAAAAGTGGTTTCCTGCACCAACACAAGTGCGAAATGTGGTTTTTCAACACTAACACAAGTGTGAAGTGGTTTTTCAACACTAACACAAGTGCAAAAAGTGGTTTTTCCACACTAATAAAAGTGCAAAAGTGGTTTCCTGCACCAACACAAGTGCGAAAAGTGGTTTTTCAACACTATCACAAGTGCAAAAAGTGTTTTTTCCACACTAATACAAGTGCAAAAGTGGTTTCCTGCACCAACACAAGTGCGAAAAGTGGTTTTTCAACACTAACAAAAGTGCAAAAAGTGTTTTTTCCACACTAATACAAGTGCAAAAGTGGTTTCCTGCACCAACACAAGTGCGAAAAGTGGTTTTTCAACACTATCACAAGTGCAAAAAGTGTTTTTTCCACACTAATACAAGTGCAAAAGTGGTTTCCTGCACCAATACAAGTGCGAAAAGTGGTTTTTCAACACTAACACAAGTGCGAAATGTGGTTTTTCAACACTATCACAAGTGCAAAAAGTGTTTTTCCACACTAATACAAGTGCAAAAGTGGTTTCCTTCACCAACACAAGTGCTAAAAGTGGTTTTTCAACACTAACACAAGTGCGAAAAGTGGTTTTTCAACACTAACACAAGTGCGAAAAGTGGTTTTTCCACACTAATACAAGTGCAAAAGTGGTTTCCTGCAGCAACACAAGTGCGAAAAGTGGTTTTTCAACACTAACACAAGTGCAAAAAGTGTTTTTTCCACACTAATACAAGGGCAAAAGTGGTTTCCTGCACCAACACAAGTGCGAAAAGTGGTTTTTCAACACTAACACAAGTGCGAAAAGTGGTTTTTCAACACTATCACAAGTGCAAAAAGTGTTTTTTCCACACTAATACAAGTGCAAAAGTGCTTTCCTGCCCCAACACAAGTGCGAAAAGTGGTTTTTCAACACTAACACAAGTGCGAAAAGTGGTTTTTCAACACTAACACAAGTGCGAAAAGTGGTTTTTCAACACTAACACAAGTGCGAAAAGTGTTTTTTCCACACTAATACAAGTGCAAAAGTGGTTTCCTGCACCAACACAAGTGCGAAAAGTGGTTTTTCAACACTATCACAAGTGCAAAAAGTGTTTTTTCCACACTAATACAAGTGCAAAAGTGGTTTACTGCACCAACACAAGTGCGAAAAGTGGTTTTTCAACACTAACACAAGTGCGAAAAGTGGTTTTTCAACACTAACACAAGTGCGAAAAGTGGTTTCCTGCACCAACACAAGTGCGAAAAGTGGTTTTTCAACACAAACACAAGTGCGAAAAGTGGTTTTTCAACACTAACACAAGTGCGAAAAGTGTTTTTTTCCACACTAATACAAGTGCAAAAGTGGTTTCCTGCACCAACACAAGTGCGAAAAGTGGTTTTTCAACACTATCACAAGTGCAAAAAGTGTTTTTTCCACACTACTACAAGTGCAAAAGTGGTTTCCTGCACCAACACAAGTGCGAAAAGTGGTTTTTCAACACTAACACAAGTGCGAAAAGTGGTTTTTCAACACTCACACATGTGCGAAAAGTGTTTTTTCCACACTAATACAAGTGCAAAAGTGGTTTCCTGCACCAACACAAATGCGAAAAGTGGTTTTTCAACACTATCACAAGTGCAAAAAGTGTTTTTTCCACACTAATACAAGTGCAAAAGTGGTTTCCTGCACCAACACAAGTGCGAAAAGTGGTTTTTCAACACTAACACAAGTGCGAAAAGTGGTTTTTCAACACTAACACAAGTGCGAAAAGTGGTTTTTCCACACTAATACAAGTGCAAAAGTGGTTTCCTGCACCAACACAAGTGCGAAAAGTGGTTTTTCTACACTAACACATGTGCGAAAAGTGGTTTTTCAACGCTATCACAAGTGCAAAAAGTGTTTTTTCCACACTAATACAAGTGAAAAAGTGGTTTCCTGCACCAACACAAGTGCGAAAAGTGGTTTTTCAACACTCACACAAGTGCGAAATGTGGTTTTTCAACACTATCACAAGTGCAAAAAGTGTTTTTTCCACACTAATACAAGTACAAAAGTGGTTTCCTTCACCAACACAAGTGCTAAAAGTGGTTTTTCAACACTAACACAAGTGCAAAAAGTGGTTTTTCAACACTAACACAAGTGCGAAAAGTGGTTTTTCAACACTATCGCAAGTGCAAAAAGTGTTTTTTCCACACTAATACAAGTGCAAAAGTGGTTTCCTTCACCAACACAAGTGCTAAAAGTGGTTTTTCAACACTAACACAAGTGCGAAAAGTGGTTTTTCAACACTAACACAAGTGCGAAAAGTGGTTTTTCCACACTAACACAAGTGCGAAAAGTGGTTTTTCAACACTATCACAAGTGCAAAAAGTGTTTTTTCCACACTAATACAAGTGCAAAAGTGGTTTCCTGCACCAACACAAGTGCGAAAAGTGGTTTTTCAACACTAACACAAGTGCGAAAAGTGGTTTTTCAACACTAAAACATGTGCAAAAAGTGGTTTTTCAACACTAACACAAGTGCGAAAAGTGTTTTTTCCACACTAATAGAAGTGCAAAAGTGTTTTTCCTGCACCAACACAAGTGCGAAAAGTGGTTTTTCAACACTAACACAAGTGCGAAAAGTTGTTTTTCAACACTAACACAAGTGCGAAATGTGGTTTTTCAACACTATCACAAGTGCAAAAAGTGTTTTTTCCACACTAATACAAGTGCAAAAGTGGTTTCCTGCACCAACACAAGTGTGAAAAGTGGTTTTTCAACACTATCGCAAGTGCAAAAAGTGTTTTTTCCACACTAATACAAGTGCAAAAGTGGTTTCCTTCACCAACACAAGTGCTAAAAGTGGTTTTTCAACACTAACACAAGTGCGAAAAGTGGTTTTTCAACACTAACACAAGTGCGAAAAGTGGTTTTTCCACACTAACACAAGTGCGAAAAGTGGTTTTTCAACACTATCACAAGTGCAAAAAGTGTTTTTTCCACACTAATACAAGTGCAAAAGTGGTTTCCTGCACCAACACAAGTGCGAAAAGTGGTTTTTCAACACTAACACAAGTGCGAAAAGTGGTTTTTCAACACTAAAACATGTGCAAAAAGTGGTTTCTCAACACTAACACAAGTGCGAAAAGTGTTTTTTCCACACTATCACAAGTGCAAAAAGTGTTTTTTCCACACTAATACAAGTGCAAAAGTGGTTTCCTGCACCAACAGTAGTGCGAAAAGTGGTTTTACAACACTAACACAAGTGCAAAAAGTGGTTTTTCAACACTAACACAAGTGCGAAAAGTGTTTTTTCCACACTATCACAAGTGCAAAAAGTGTTTTTTCCACACTAATACAAGTGCAAAAGTGGTTTCCTGCACCAACAGTAGTGCGAAAAGTGGTTTTTCAACACTAACACAAGTGCGAAAAGTTGTTTTTCAACACTAACACAAGTGCGAAATGTGGTTTTTCAACACTATCACAAGTGCAAAAAGTGTTTTTTCCACACTAATACAAGTGCAAAAGTGGTTTCCTGCACCAACACAAGTGTGAAAAGTGGTTTTTCAACACTAACGCAAGTGCAAAAAGTGTTTTTTCCACACTAATACAAGTGCAAAAGTGGTTTCCTTCACCAACACAAGTGCTAAAAGTGGTTTTTCAACACTAACACAAGTGCGAAAAGTGGTTTTTCAACACTAACACAAGTGCGAAAAGTGGTTTTTCCACACTAACACAAGTGCGAAAAGTGGTTTTTCAACACTATCACAAGTGCAAAAAGTGTTTTTTCCACACTAATACAAGTGCAAAAGTGGTTTCCTGCACCAACACAAGTGCGAAAAGTGGTTTTTCAACACTAACACAAGTGCGAAAAGTGGTTTTTCAACACTAAAACATGTGCAAAAAGTGGTTTTTCAACACTAACACAAGTGCGAAAAGTGTTTTTTCCACACTATCACAAGTGCAAAAAGTGTTTTTTCCACACTAATACAAGTGCAAAAGTGGTTTCCTGCACCAACAGTAGTGCGAAAAGTGGTTTTTCAACACTAACACAAGTGCAAAAAGTGGTTTTTCAACACTAACACAAGTGCGAAATGTAGTTTTTCAACACTATCACAAGTGCAAAAAGTGTTTTTTCCACACTAATACAAGTGCAAAAGTGGTTTCCTGCACCAACACAAGTGCGAAAAGTGGTTTTTCAACACTATCACAAGTGCAAAAAGTGTTTTTTCCACACTAATACAAGTGCAAAAGTGGTTTCCTTCACCAACACAAGTGCTAAAAGTGGTTTTTCAACACTAACACAAGTGCGAAAAGTGGTTTTTCAACACTAACACAAGTGCGAAAAGTGGTTTTCCACACTAACACAAGTGCGAAAAGTGGTTTTTCAACACTATCACAAGTGCAAAAAGTGTTTTTTCCACACTAATACAAGTGCAAAAGTGGTTTCCTGCACCAACACAAGTGCGAAAATGGTTTTTCAACACTAACACAAGTGCGAAAAGTGGTTTTTCAACACTAACACATTTGCGAAAAGTGGTTTTTCAACACTAACACAAGTGCGAAAAGTGTTTTTTCCACACTAATAGAAGTGCAAAAGTGTTTTTCCTGCACCAACACAAGTGCGAAAAGTGGTTTTTCAACACTATCACAAGTGCAAAAAGTGTTTTTTCCACACTAATACAAGTGCAAAAGTGGTTTCCTGCACCAACAGTAGTGCGAAAAGTGGTTTTTCAACACTAACACAAGTGCGAAAAGTGGTTTTTCAACACTAACACAAGTGCGAAAAGTGGTTTTTCAACACTATCACAAGTGCAAAAAGTGTTTTTTCCACACTAATACAAGTGCAAAAGTGGTTTCCTGCACCAACACAAGTGCGAAAAGTGGTTTTTCAACACTAACACAATTGCCAAAAGTGGTTTTTCAACACTAACACAAGTGCAAAAAGTGTTTTTTCCACACTAATACAAGTGCAAAAGTGGTTTCCTGCACCAACACAAGTGCGAAAAGTGTTTTTTCAACACTAACACAAGTGCGAAAAGTGTTTTTTCCACACTAATAGAAGTGCAAAAGTGTTTTCCTGCACCAACACAAGTGCGAAAAGTGGTTTTTCCACACTATCACAAGTGCAAAAAGTGTTTTTTCCACACTAATACAAGTGCAAACGTGGTTTCCTGCACCAACACAAGTGCGAAAAGTGGTTTTTCCACACTAACACAAGTGCGAAAAGTGGTTTTTCAACACTAACACAAGTGCGAAAAGTGGTTTTTCCACACTAATACAAGTGCAAAAGTGGTTTCCTGCACCAACACAGGTGCGAAAAGTGGTTTTTCAACACTAACACAAGTGCGAAAAGTGGATTTTCAACACTATCACAACTGCAAAAAGTGTTTTTTCCACACTAATACAAGTGCAAAAGTGGTTTCCTGCACCAACACAAGTGCGAAAAGTGGTTTTTCAACACTAACACAAGTGCGAAAAGTGGTTTTTCAACACTAACACAAGTGCGAAAAGTGGTTTTTCAACACTAACACAAGTGCGAAAAGTGTTTTTTCCACACTAATACAAGTGCAAAAGTGGTTTCCTGCACCAACACAAGTGCGAAAAGTGGTTTTTCAACACTAACACAAGTGCGAAAAGTGGTTTTTCAACACTAACACAAGTGCGAAAAGTGGATTTTCAACACTATCACAACTGCAAAAAGTGTTTTTTCCACACTAATACAAGTGCAAAAGTGGTTTCCTGCACCAACACAAGTGCGAAAAGTGGTTTTTCAACACTAACACAAGTGCGAAAAGTGGTTTTTCAACACTAACACAAGTGCGAAAAGTGGTTTTTCAACACTAACACAAGTGCGAAAAGTGTTTTTTCCACACTAATACAAGTGCAAAAGTGGTTTCCTGCACCAACACAAGTGCGAAAAGTGGTTTTTCAACACTAACACAAGTGCGAAAAGTGGTTTTTCAACACTAACACAAGTGCGAAAAGTGGTTTTTCAACACTAACACAAGTGCGAAAAGTGTTTTTTTTCCACACTAATACAAGTGCAAAAGTGGTTTCCTGCCCCAACACAAGTGCGAAAAGTGGTTTTTCAACACTAACACAATTGCGAAAAGTGGTTTTTCAACACTAACACAAGTGCAAAAAGTGGTTTTTCCACACTAATACAAGTGCAAAAGTGGTTTCCTGCACCAACACAAGTGCGAAAAGTGGTTTTACAACACTAACACAAGTGCGAAAAGTGGTTTTTCAACACTAACACAAGTGCGAAAAGTGGTTTTTCAACACTAACACAAGTGCGAAAAGTGGTTTTTCCACACTAATACAAGTGCAAAAGTGGTTTCTGCACCAACACAAGTGCGAAAAGTGGTTTTTCAACACTAACACAAGTGCGAAAAGTGGATTTTCAACACTATCAGAAGTGCAAAAAGTGTTTTTTCCACACTAATACAAGTGCAAAAGAGGTTTCCTGCACCAACACAAGTGCGAAAAGTGGTTTTTCAACACTAACACAAGTGCGAAAAGTGGTTTTTCAACACTATCACAAGTGCAAAAAGTGTTTTTTCCACACTAATACAAGTGCAAAAGTGGTTTCCTGCACCAACACAAGTGCGAAAAGTGGTTTTTCAACACTAACACAAGTGCGAAAAGTGGTTTTCCAACACTAACACAAGTGCGAAAAGTGGTTTTTCAACACTAACACAAGTGTGAAAAGTGGTTTTTCCACACTAATACAAGTGCAAAAGTGGTTTCCTGCACCAACACAAGTGCAAAAAGTGGTTTTTCAACACTAACACAAGTGCGAAAAGTGGTTTTTCAACACTAACACAAGTGCGAAAAGTGGTTTTTCAACATTAACACAAGTGCGAAAAGTGTTTTTTCCACACTAATACAAGTTCAAAAGTGGTTTCCTGCACCACCACAAGTGCGAAAAGTGGTTTTTCAACACTATCACAAGTGCAAAAAGTGTTTTTTCCACACTAATACAAGTGCAAAAGTGGTTTCCTGCACCAACACAAGTGCGAAAAGTGGTTTTTCAACACTAACACAAGTGCGAAAAGTGGTTTTTCAACACTAACACAAGTGCGAAAAGTGGTTTTTGCCACACTAATTCAAGTGCAAAAGTGGTTTCCTGCACCAACACAAGTGCGAAAAGTGGTTTTTCAACACTAACACAAGTGCGAAAAGTGGTTTTTCAACACTATCACAAGTGCAAAAAGTGTTTTTTCCACACTAATACAAGTGCAAAAGTGGTTTCCTGCACCAACACAAGTGCGAAAAGTGGGTTTTCAACACGAACACAAGTGCGAAATGTGGTTTTTCAACACCATCACAAGTGCAAAAAGTGTTTTTTCCACACTAATACAAGTGCAAAACTGGTTTCCTGCACCAACACAAGTGCGAAAAGTGGTTTTTCAACACTATCACAAGTGCAAAAAGTGTTTTTTCCACACTAATACAAATGCAAAACTGGTTTCCTGCACCAACAGTAGTGCGAAAAGTGGTTTTTCAACACTGACACAAGTGCGAAAAGTGGTTTTTCAACACTAACACAAGTGCGAAAAGTGGTTTTTCAACACTATCACAAGTGCAAAAAGTGTTTTTTCCACACTAATACAAGTGCAAAAGTGGTTTCCTGCACCAACACAAGTGCGAAAAGTGGTTTTTCAACACTAACACAATTGCCAAAAGTGGTTTTTCAACACTAACACAAGTGTGAAAAGTGGTTTTTCCACACTAATACAAGTGCAAAAGTGGTTTCCTGCACCACCACAAGTGCGAAAAGTGGTTTTTCAACACTAAAACAAGTGCGAAATGTGGTTTTTCAACACTATCACAAGAGCAAAAAGTGTTTTTTCCACACTAATACAAGTGCAAAAGTGGTTTCCTGCACCAACACAAGTGCTAAAAGTGGTTTTTCAACACTAACACAAGTGCGAAAAGTGGTTTTTCAACACTAACACAAGTGCGAAAAGTGGTTTTTCCACACTAATACAAGTGCAAAAGTGGTTTCCTGCACCAACACAAGTGTGAAAAGTGGTTTTTCAACACTAACACAAGTGCGAAAAGTGGTTTTTCAACACTATCACAAGTGCAAAAAGTGTTTTTCCCACACTAATACAAGTGCAAAAGTGGTTTCCTGCACCAACACAAGTGCGAAAAGTGGTTTTTCAACACTAACACAAGTGCGAAAAGTGGTTTTTCAACACTAACACAAGTGCGAAAAGTGGTTTTTCAACACTAACACAAGTGCGAAAAGTGTTTTTTCCACACTAATACAAGTACAAAAGTGGTTTCCTGCACCAACACAAGTGCGAAAAGTGGTTTTTCAACACTATCACAAGTGCAAAAAGTGTTTTTTCCACACTAATACAAGTGCAAAAAGTGTTTTTCCACACTAATACAAGTGCAAAAGTGGTTTCCTTCACCAACACAAGTGCTAAAAGTGGTTTTTCAACACTAACACAAGTGCGAAAAGTGGTTTTTCAACACTAACACAAGTGCGAAAAGTGGTTTTTCCACACTAATACAAGTGCAAAAGTGGTTTCCTGCAGCAACACAAGTGCGAAAAGTGGTTTTTCAACACTAACACAAGTGCAAAAAGTGTTTTTTCCACACTAATACAAGTGCAAAAGTGGTTTCCTGCACCAACACAAGTGCGAAAAGTGGTTTTTCAACACTAACACAAGTGCGAAAAGTGGTTTTTCAACACTATCACAAGTGCAAAAAGTGTTTTTTCCACACTAATACAAGTGCAAAAGTGGTTTCCTGCACCAACACAAGTGCGAAAAGTGGTTTTTCAACACTAACACAAGTGCGAAAAGTGGTTTTTCAACACTAACACAAGTGCGAAAAGTGGTTTTTCAACACTAACACAAGTGCGAAAAGTGTTTTTTCCACACTAATACAAGTGCAAAAGTGGTTTCCTGCACCAACACAAGTGCGAAAAGTGGTTTTTCAACACTATCACAAGTGCAAAAAGTGTTTTTTCCACACTAATACAAGTGCAAAAGTGGTTTACTGCACCAACACAAGTGCGAAAAGTGGTTTTTCAACACTAACACAAGTGCGAAAAGTGGTTTTTCAACACTAACACAAGTGCGAAAAGTGGTTTCCTGCACCAACACAAGTGCGAAAAGTGGTTTTTCAACACAAACACAAGTGCGAAAAGTGGTTTTTCAACACTAACACAAGTGCGAAAAGTGTTTTTTTCCACACTAATACAAGTGCAAAAGTGGTTTCCTGCACCAACACAAGTGCGAAAAGTGGTTTTTCAACACTATCACAAGTGCAAAAAGTGTTTTTTCCACACTACTACAAGTGCAAAAGTGGTTTCCTGCACCAACACAAGTGCGAAAAGTGGTTTTTCAACACTAACACAAGTGCGAAAAGTGGTTTTTCAACACTCACACATGTGCGAAAAGTGTTTTTTCCACACTAATACAAGTGCAAAAGTGGTTTCCTGCACCAACACAAATGCGAAAAGTGGTTTTTCAACACTATCACAAGTGCAAAAAGTGTTTTTTCCACACTAATACAAGTGCAAAAGTGGTTTCCTGCACCAACACAAGTGCGAAAAGTGGTTTTTCAACACTAACACAAGTGCGAAAAGTGGTTTTTCAACACTAACACAAGTGCGAAAAGTGGTTTTTCCACACTAATACAAGTGCAAAAGTGGTTTCCTGCACCAACACAAGTGCGAAAAGTGGTTTTTCTACACTAACACATGTGCGAAAAGTGGTTTTTCAACGCTATCACAAGTGCAAAAAGTGTTTTTTCCACGCTAATACAAGTGAAAAAGTGGTTTCCTGCACCAACACAAGTGCGAAAAGTGGTTTTTCAACACTCACACAAGTGCGAAATGTGGTTTTTCAACACTATCACAAGTGCAAAAAGTGTTTTTTCCACACTAATACAAGTACAAAAGTGGTTTCCTTCACCAACACAAGTGCTAAAAGTGGTTTTTCAACACTAACACAAGTGCAAAAAGTGGTTTTTCAACACTAACACAAGTGCGAAAAGTGGTTTTTCAACACTAACACAAGTGCGAAAAGTGGTTATCCACACTAATACAAGTGCAAAAGTGGTTTCCTGCACCAACACAAGTGCGAAAAGTGGTTTTTCAACACTAACACAAGTGCGAAAAGTTGTTTTTCAACACTAACACAAGTGCGAAATGTGGTTTTTCAACACTATCACAAGTGCAAAAAGTGTTTTTTCCACACTAATACAAGTGCAAAAGTGGTTTCCTGCACCAACACAAGTGCGAAAAGTGGTTTTTCAACACTATCACAAGTGCAAAAAGTGTTTTTTCCACACTAATACAAGTGCAAAAGTGGTTTCCTTCACCAACACAAGTGCTAAAAGTGGTTTTTCAACACTAACACAAGTGCGAAAAGTGGTTTTTCAACACTAACACAAGTGCGAAAAGTGGTTTTTCCACACTAACACAAGTGCGAAAAGTGGTTTTTCAACACTATCACAAGTGCAAAAAGTGTTTTTTCCACACTAATACAAGTGCAAAAGTGGTTTCCTGCACCAACACAAGTGCGAAAAGTGGTTTTTCAACACTAACACAAGTGCGAAAAGTGGTTTTTCAACACTAAAACATGTGCAAAAAGTGGTTTTTCAACACTAACACAAGTGCGAAAAGTGTTTTTTCCACGCTAATAGAAGTGCAAAAGTGTTTTTCCTGCACCAACACAAGTGCGAAAAGTGGTTTTTCAACACTATCACAAGTGCAAAAAGTGTTTTTTCCACACTAATACAAGTGCAAAAGTGGTTTCCTGCACCAACAGTAGTGCGAAAAGTGGTTTTTCAACACTAACACAAGTGCAAAAAGTGGTTTTTCAACACTAACACAAGTGCGAAATGTAGTTTTTCAACACTATCACAAGTGCAAAAAGTGTTTTTTCCACACTAATACAAGTGCAAAAGTGGTTTCCTGCACCAACACAAGTGCAAAAAGTGGTTTTTCAACACTATCACAAGTGCAAAAAGTGGTTTTTCAACACTAACACAAGTGCGAAAAGTGGTTTTTCCACACTAATACAAGTGCAAAAGTGGTTTCCTGCACCAACACAGGTGCGAAAAGTGGTTTTTCAACACTAACACAAGTGCGAAAAGTGGATTTTCAACACTATCACAACTGCAAAAAGTGTTTTTTCCACACTAATACAAGTGCAAAAGTGGTTTCCTGCACCAACACAAGTGCGAAAAGTGGTTTTTCAACACTAACACAAGTGCGAAAAGTGGTTTTTCAACACTAACACAAGTGCGAAAAGTGGTTTTTCAACACTAACACAAGTGCGAAAAGTGTTTTTTCCACACTAATACAAGTGCAAAAGTGGTTTCCTGCACCAACACAAGTGCGAAAAGTGGTTTTTCAACACTAACACAAGTGCGAAAAGTGGTTTTTCAACACTAACACAAGTGCGAAAAGTGGATTTTCAACACTATCACAACTGCAAAAAGTGTTTTTTCCACACTAATACAAGTGCAAAAGTGGTTTCCTGCACCAACACAAGTGCGAAAAGTGGTTTTTCAAAACTAACACAAGTGCGAAAAGTGGTTTTTCAACACTAACACAAGTGCGAAAAGTGGTTTTTCAACACTAACACAAGTGCGAAAAGTGTTTTTTCCACACTAATACAAGTGCAAAAGTGGTTTCCTGCACCAACACAAGTGCGAAAAGTGGTTTTTCAACACTAACACAAGTGCGAAAAGTGGTTTTTCAACACTAACACAAGTGCGAAAAGTGGTTTTTCAACACTAACACAAGTGCGAAAAGTGTTTTTTTTCCACACTAATACAAGTGCAAAAGTGGTTTCCTGCCCCAACACAAGTGCGAAAAGTGGTTTTTCAACACTAACACAATTGCGAAAAGTGGTTTTTCAACACTAACACAAGTGCAAAAAGTGGTTTTTCCACACTAATACAAGTGCAAAAGTGGTTTCCTGCACCAACACAAGTGCGAAAAGTGGTTTTTCAACACTAACACAAGTGCAAAAAGTGGTTTTTCAACACTAACACAAGTGCGAAAAGTGGTTTTTCAACACTAACACAAGTGCGAAAAGTGATTTTTCCACACTAATACAAGTGCAAAAGTGGTTTCCTGCACCAACACAAGTGCGAAAAGTGGTTTTTCCACAATAATACAAGTGCAAAAGTGGTTTCCTGCACCAACACAAGTGCGAAAAGTGGTTTTTCAACACTAACACAAGTGCGAAAAGTGTTTTTCAACACTAACACGAGTGCGAAAAGTGGTTTTTCAACACTAACACAAGTGCGAAAAGTGGTTTTTTCCACACTAATACAAGTGCAAAAGTGGTTTCCTGCACCAACACAAGTGTGAAAAGTGGTTTTTCAACACTAACACAAGTGCAAAAAGTGGTTTTTCAACACTAACACAAGTGCGAAAAGTGGTTTTTCCACACTAATACAAGTGCAAAAGTGTTTCCTGCACCAACACAAGTGCAAAAAGTGGTTTTTCAACACTAACACAAGTGCGAAAAGTGGTTTTTCAACACTAACACAAG
>NW_027619903.1:0-26818 GCF_964187855.1 Myxine glutinosa
TTTCAACACTAACACAAGTGCGAAAAGTGGTTTTTCCACACTAATACAAGTGCAAAAGTGGTTTCCTGCACCAACACAAGTGCGAAAAGTGGTTTTTCAACACTAACACAAGTGCGAAAAGTGGTTTTTCAACACTATCACAAGTGCAAAAAGTGTTTTTTCCACACTAATACAAGTGCAAAAGTGGTTTCCTGCACCAACACAAGTGTGAAAAGTGGTTTTTCAACACTAACACAAGTGCGAAAAGTGGTTTTTCAACACTAACACAAGTGCAAAAAGTGGTTTTTCAACACTATCACAAGTGCAAAAAGTGTTTTTTCCACACTAATACAAGTGCAAAAGTGGTTTCCTGCACCAACACAAGTGCGAAAAGTGGTTTTTCAACACTAACACAAGTGCGAAAGGTGGTTTTTCAACACTATCACAAGTGCAAAAAGTGGTTTTTCAACACTATCACAAGTGCAAAAAGTGTTTTTTCCACACTAATACAAGTGCAAAAGTGGTTTCCTGCACCAACACAAGTGCGAAAAGTGGTTTTTCAACACTAACACAAGTGCGAAAAGTGGTTTTTCAACACTAACACAAGTGCGAAAAGTGCTTTTCAACACTATCACAAGTGCAAAAAGTGTTTTTTCCACACTAATACAAGTGCAAAAGTGGTTTCCTGCACCAACGCAAGTGCGAAAAGTGGTTTTTCAACACTAACACAAGTGCGAAAAGTGGTATTTCAACACTAACACAAGTGCGAAAAGTGGTTTTTCCACACGAATACAAGTGCAAAAGTGGTTTCCTGCACCAACACAAGTGCGAAAAGTGGTTTTCAACACTACCACAAGTGCGAAAAGTGGTTTTTCAACACTAACACAAGTGCGAAAAGTGGTTTTTCAACACTACCACAAGTGCAAAAAGTGTTTTTTCCACACTAATATAAGTGCAAAAGTGGTTTCCTGCACCAACACAAGTGCGAAACGTGGTTTTTCAACACTAACACAAGTGCGAAAAGTGTTTTTTCCACACTAATACAAGTGCAAAAGTGGTTTCCTGCACCAACACAAGTGCAAAAGTGGTTTTTCAACACTAGCACAAGTGCAAAAAGTGTTTTTTCCACATTAATACAAGTGCAAAAGTGGTTTCCTGCACCAACACAAGTGCGAAAAGTGGTTTTTCAACACTAACACAAGTGCGAAAAGTGGTTTTTCAACACTAACACAAGTGCGAAAATTGGTTTTTCAACACTATCACAAGTGCAAAAAGTGTTTTTTCCACACTAATACAAGTGCAAAAGTGGTTTCCTGCACCAACACAAGTGCAAAAGTGGTTTTTCAACACTAACACAAGTGCGAAAAGTGGTTTTTCAACACTAACACAAGTGCGAAAAGTGTTTTTTCCACACTAATACAAGTGCAAAAGTGGTTTCCTGCACAAACACAAGTGCGAAAAGTGGTTTTTCAACACTAACACAAGTGCGAAAAGTGGTTTTTCAACACTAACACAAGTGCGAAAAGTGTTTTTTCCACACTATTACAAGTGCAAAAGTGGTTTCCTGCACCAACACAAGTGCGAATAGTGGTATTTCAACACTAACACAAGTGCGAAAAGTGGTTTTTCAACAATATCACAAGTGCAAAAAGTGTTTTTTCCACACTAATACAAGTGCAAAAGTGGTTTCCTGCACCAACACAAGTGCGAAAAGTGGTTTTTCAACACTAACACAAGTGTGAAAAGTGGTTTTTCAACACTAACACAAGTGCGAAAAGTGTTTTTTCCACACTAATACAAGTGCAAAAGTGGTTTCCTGCACCAACACAAGTGTGAAAAGTGGTTTTTCAACACTAACACAAGTGCGAAAAGTGGTTTTTCAACACTAACACAAGTGCAAAAAGTGGTTTTTCAACACTATCACAAGTGCAAAAAGTTGCTTTTTCCACACTAATACAAGTGCAAAAGTGGTTTCCTGCACCAACACAAGTGCGAAAAGTGGTTTTTCAACACTAACACAAGTGCGAAAGGTGGTTTTTCAACACTATCACAAGTGCAAAAAGTGGTTTTTCAACACTATCACAAGTGCAAAAAGTGTTTTTTCCACACTAATACAAGTGCAAAAGTGGTTTCCTGCACCAACACAAGTGCGAAAAGTGGTTTTTCAACACTAACACAAGTGCGAAAAGTGGTTTTTCAACACTAACACAAGTGCGAAAAGTGCTTTTCAACACTATCACAAGTGCAAAAAGTGTTTTTTCCACACTAATACAAGTGCAAAAGTGGTTTCCTGCACCAACGCAAGTGCGAAAAGTGGTTTTTCAACACTAACACAAGTGCGAAAAGTGGTATTTCAACACTAACACAAGTGCGAAAAGTGGTTTTTCCACACCAATACAAGTGCAAAAGTGGTTTCCTGCACCAACACAAGTGCGAAAAGTGGTTTTTCAACACTAACACAAGTGCGAAAAGTGGTTTTTCAACACTAACACAAGTGCGAAAAGTGGTTTTTCAACACTACCACAAGTGCAAAAAGTGTTTTTTCCACACTAATATAAGTGCAAAAGTGGTTTCCTGCACCAACACAAGTGCGAAACGTGGTTTTTCAACACTAACACAAGTGCGAAAAGTGTTTTTTCCACACTAATACAAGTGCAAAAGTGGTTTCCTGCACCAACACAAGTGCAAAAGTGGTTTTTCAACACTAGCACAAGTGCAAAAAGTGTTTTTACCACATTAATACAAGTGCAAAAGTGGTTTCCTGCACCAACACAAGTGTGAAAAGTGGTTTTTCAACACTAACACAAGTGCGAAAAGTGGTTTTTCAACACTAACACAAGTGCGAAAATTGGTTTTTCAACACTATCACAAGTGCAAAAAGTGTTTTTTCCACACTAATACAAGTGCAAAAGTGGTTTCCTGCACCAACACAAGTGCAAAAGTGGTTTTTCAACACTAACACAAGTGCGAAAAGTGGTTTTTCAACACTAACACAAGTGCGAAAAGTGTTTTTTCCACACTAATACAAGTGCAAAAGTGGTTTCCTGCACCAACACAAGTGCGAAAAGTGGTTTTTCAACACTAACACAAGTGCGAAAAGTGGTTTTTCAACACTAACACAAGTGCGAAAAGTGTTTTTTCCACACTATTACAAGTGCAAAAGTGGTTTCCTGCACCAACACAAGTGCGAATAGTGGTATTTCAACACTAACACAAGTGCGAAAAGTGGTTTTTCAACAATATCACAAGTGCAAAAAGTGTTTTTTCCACACTAATACAAGTGCAAAAGTGGTTTCCTGCACCAACACAAGTGCGAAAAGTGGTTTTTCAACACTAACACAAGTGTGAAAAGTGGTTTTTCAACACTAACACAAGTGTGAAAAGTGTTTTTTCCACACTAATACAAGTGCAAAAGTGGTTTCCTGCACCAACACAATTGCGAAAAGTGGTTTTTCAACACTAACACAAGTGCGAAAAGTGGTTTTTCAACACTATCACAAGTGCAAAAAGTGTTTTTCCACACTAATACAAGTGCAAAAGTGGTTTCCTGCACCAACACAAGTGCGAAAAGTGGTTTTTCAACAATAACACAAGTGCGAAAAGTGGTTTTTCAACACTAACACAAGTGCGAAAAGTGTTTTTTCCACACTAATACAAGTGCGAAAAGTGGTTTTTCTACACTAACACAAGTGTGAAAAGTGGTTTTTCAACACTAACACAAGTGCGAAAAGTGGTTTTTCAACACTAACACAAGTGCGAAAAGTGGTTTTTCAACACTATCACAAGTGCAAAAAGTGGTTTTTCCACACTAATACAAATGCAAAAGTGGTTTCCTGCACCAACACAAGTGCGAAAAGTGGTTTTCAACACTAACACAAGTGCGAAAAGTGTTTTTTCAACACTATCACAAGTGCAAAAAGTGTTTTTCCACACTAATACAAGTGCAAAAGTGGTTTCCTGCACCAACACAAGTGCGAAAAGTGGTTTTTCAACACTAACACAAGTGCGAAAAGTGGTTTTTCAACACTATCAAAAGTGCAAAAAGTGTTTTTTCCACACTAATACAAGTGCAAAAGTGGTTTCCTGCACCAACACAAGTGCGAAAAGTGGTTTTTCAACACTATCACAAGTGCAACAAGTGGTTTTTCCACACTAATACAAGTGCAAAAGTGGTTTCCTGCACAAACACAAGTGCGAAAAGTGCTTTTTCAACACTAACACAAGTGCGAAAAGTGGTTTTTCAACACTAACACAAGTGCGAAAAGTGGTTTTTCAACACTATCACAAGTGCAAAAAGTGTTTTTCCCACACTAATACAAGTGCAAAAGTGGTTTCCTGCACCAACACAAGTGCGAAAAGTGGTTTTTCAACACTAACACAAGTGCGAAAAGTAGTTTTTCAACACCATCACAAGTGCAAAAAGTGTTATTTCCACACTAATACAAGTGCAATAGTGGTTTCCTGCACCAACACAATGGCGAAAAGTGGTTTTTCAACACTATCAAAAGTGCAAAAAGTGTTTTTTCCACACTAATACAAGTGCAAAAGTGGTTTCCTGCACCAACACAAGTGCAAAAGTGGTTTTTCAACACTAGCACAAGTGCGAAAAGTGGTTTTCCAACACTAACACAAGTGCGAAAAGTGTTTTTTCCACACTAATACAAGTGCAAAAGTGGTTTCCTGCACCAACACAAGTGCGAAAAGTGGTTTTTCAACACTAACACAAGTGCGAAAAGTGGTTTTTCAACACTAACACAAGTGCAAAAAGTGGATTTTCAACACTATAACAAGTGCAAAAGTGGTTTCCTGCACCAACACAAGTGCAAAAAGTGGTTTTTCAACACTAACACAAGTGCGAAAAGTGGTTTTTCAACACTAACACAAGTGCGAAAAATGGTTTTTCAACACTAACACAAGTGCGAAAAGTGGTTTTTCCACACTAATACAAGTGCAAAAGTGGTTTCCTGCACCAACACAAGTGCAAAAAGTGGTTTTTCAACACTAACACAAGTGCAAAAAGTGGTTTTTCAACACTATCACAAGTGCGAAAAGTGGTTTTTCCACACTAATACAAGTGCAAAAGTGGTTTCCTGCACCAACACAAGTGCAAAAGTGGTTTTTCAACACTAACACAAGTGCGAAAAGTGGTTTTTCAACACTATCACAAGTGCGAAAAGTGGTTTTTCCACACTAATACAAGTGCAAAAGTGGTTTCCTGCACCAACACAAGTGCGAAAAGTGGTTTTTCAACACTAACACAAGTGCGAAAGTGGTTTTTCAACACTAACACAAGTGCGAAAAGTGGTTTTTCAACACTAACACAAGTGCGAAAAGTGGTTTTTCAACACTAACACAAGTGCGAAAAGTGGTTTTTCAACACTAACACAAGTGCGAAAAGTGGTTTTTCAACACTATCACAAGTGCAAAAAGTGTTTTTTCCACACTAATACAAGTGCAAAAGTGGTTTCCTGCACCAACACAAGTGTGAAAAGTGGTTTTTCAACACTAACACAAGTGCGAAAAGTGGTTTTTCAACACTATCACAAGTGCAAAAAGTGTTTTTTCCACACTAATACAAGTGCAAAAGTGGTTTCCTGCACCAACACAAGTGCGAAAAGTGGTTTTTCAACACTAACACAAGTGCGAAAAGGGGTTTTTCAACACTATCACAAGTGCAAAAAGTGTTTTTTACACACTAATGCAAGTGCAAAAGTGGTTTCCTGCACCAACACAAGTGCGAAAAGTGGTTTTTCAACACTAACACAAATGCGAAAAGTGTTTTTTCCACACTAATACAAGTGCGAAAAGTGGTTTTTCAACACGAACACAAGTGCGAAAAGTGGTTGTTCAACACTAACACAAGTGCGAAAAGTGTTTTTTCAACACTAACACAAGTGCAAAAAGTGTTTTTTCCACACTAATACAAGTGCGAAAAGTGGTTTTTCAACACTAACACAAGTGCGAAAAGTGTTTTTTCCACACTAATACAAGTGCGAAAAGTGGTTTTTCAACACAAACACAAGTGCGAAAAGTGGTTTTTCAACACTAACACAAGTGCGAAAAGTGGTTTTTCAACACTAACACAAGTGCGAAAAGTGGTTTTTCAACACTAACGCAAGTGCGAAAAGTGTTTTTTCCACACATATACAAGTGCGAAAAGTGGTTTTTCAACACTAACACAAGTGCGAAAAGTGGTTTTTCAACACTAACACAAGTGCGAAAAGTGGTTTTTCAACACTAACACAAGTGCGAAAAGTGTTTTTTCAACACTAACACAAGTGCAAAAAGTGTTTTTTCCACACTAATACAAGTGCAAAAGTGGTTTCCAGCACCAACACAAGTGCGAAAAGTGGTTTCTCAACACTAACACAAGTGCGAAAAGTGGTTTTTCAACACTATCACAAGTGCAAAAAGTGTTTTTTCCACATTAATACAAGTGCAAAAGTGGTTTCCTGCACCAACACAAGTGCGAAAAGTGGTTTTTCAACACTAACACAAGTGCGAAAAGTGGTTTTTCAACACTATCACAAGTGCAAAAAGTGTTTTTTCCACATTAATACAAGTGCAAAAGTGGTTTCCTGCACCAACACAAGTGCGAAAAGTGGTTTTTCAACACTAACACAAGTGCGAAAAGTGGTTTTTCAACACTAACACAAGTGCGAAAAGTGTTTTTTCCACACTAATACACGTGCAAAAAGTGTTTTTTCCACACTAATACAAGTGCAAAAGTGGTTTCCTGCACCAACACAAGTGCGAAAAGTGGTTTTTCAACACTAACACAAGTGCGAAAAGTGGTTTTTCAACACTATCACAAGTGCAAAAAGTGTTTTTTCCACATTAATACAAGTGCAAAAGTGGTTTCCTGCACCAACACAAGTGCGAAAAGTGGTTTTTCAACACTAACACAAGTGCGAAAAGTGGTTTTTCAACACTATCACAAGTGCAAAAAGTGTTTTTTCCACATTAATACAAGTGCAAAAGTGGTTTCCTGCACCAACACAAGTGCGAAAAGTGGTTTTTCAACACTAACACAAGTGCAAAAAGTGGTTTTTCCACACTAATACAAGTGCAAAAGTGGTTTCCTGCACCAACACAAGTGCGAATAGTGGTATTTCAACACCAACACAAGTGCGAAAAGTGGTTTTTCAACAATATCACAAGTGCAAAAAGTGTTTTTTCCACACTAATACACGTGCAAAAGTGGTTTCCTGCACCAACATGAGTGCGAAAAGTGGTTTTTCAACACTAACACAAGTGCGAAAAGTGTTTTTTCCACACTAATACAAGTGCAAAAGTGGTTTCCTGCACCAACACAAGTGCGAAAAGTGGTTTTTCAACACTAACACAAGTGCGAAAAGTGGTTTTTCAACACTAACACAAGTGCGAAAAGTGGTTTTTCCACACTATTACAAGTGCAAAAGTGGTTTCCTGCACCAACACAAGTGCGAAAAGTGGTTTTTCAACACTAACACAAATGCGAAAAGTGTTTTTTCCACACTAATACAAGTGCGAAAAGTGGTTTTTCAACACGAACACAAGTGCGAAAAGTGGTTGTTCAACACTAACACAAGTGCGAAAAGTGTTTTTTCAACACTAACACAAGTGCAAAAAGTGTTTTTTCCACACTAATACAAGTGCGAAAAGTGGTTTTTCAACACTAACACAAGTGCGAAAAGTGTTTTTTCCACACTAATACAAGTGCGAAAAGTGGTTTTTCAACACAAACACAAGTGCGAAAAGTGGTTTTTCAACACTAACACAAGTGCGAAAAGTAGTTTTTCAACACTAACACAAGTGCGAAAAGTGGTTTTTCAACACTAACACAAGTGCGAAAAGTGTTTTTTCCACACATATACAAGTGCGAAAAGTGGTTTTTCAACACTAACACAAGTGCGAAAAGTGGTTTTTCAACACTAACACAAGTGCGAAAAGTGGTTTTTCAACACTAACACAAGTGCGAAAAGTGTTTTTTCAACACTAACACAAGTGCAAAAAGTGTTTTTTCCACACTAATACAAGTGCAAAAGTGGTTTCCAGCACCAACACAAGTGCGAAAAGTGGTTTTTCAACACTAACACAAGTGCGAAAAGTGGTTTTTCAACACTATCACAAGTGCAAAAAGTGTTTTTTCCACATTAATACAAGTGCAAAAGTGGTTTCCTGCACCAACACAAGTGCGAAAAGTGGTTTTTCAACACTAACACAAGTGCGAAAAGTGGTTTTTCAACACTATCACAAGTGCAAAAAGTGTTTTTTCCACATTAATACAAGTGCAAAAGTGGTTTCCTGCACCAACACAAGTGCGAAAAGTGGTTTTTCAACACTAACACAAGTGCGAAAAGTGGTTTTTCAACACTAACACAAGTGCGAAAAGTGTTTTTTCCACACTAATACACGTGCAAAAAGTGTTTTTTCCACACTAATACAAGTGCAAAAGTGGTTTCCTGCACCAACACAAGTGCGAAAAGTGGTTTTTCAACACTAACACAAGTGCGAAAAGTGGTTTTTCAACACTATCACAAGTGCAAAAAGTGTTTTTTCCACATTAATACAAGTGCAAAAGTGGTTTCCTGCACCAACACAAGTGCGAAAAGTGGTTTTTCAACACTAACACAAGTGCGAAAAGTGGTTTTTCAACACTATCACAAGTGCAAAAAGTGTTTTTTCCACATTAATACAAGTGCAAAAGTGGTTTCCTGCACCAACACAAGTGCGAAAAGTGGTTTTTCAACACTAACACAAGTGCAAAAAGTGGTTTTTCCACACTAATACAAGTGCAAAAGTGGTTTCCTGCACCAACACAAGTGCGAATAGTGGTATTTCAACACTAACACAAGTGCGAAAAGTGGTTTTTCAACAATATCACAAGTGCAAAAAGTGTTTTTTCCACACTAATACACGTGCAAAAGTGGTTTCCTGCACCAACACGAGTGCGAAAAGTGGTTTTTCAACACTAACACAAGTGCGAAAAGTGTTTTTTCCACACTAATACAAGTGCAAAAGTGGTTTCCTGCACCAACACAAGTGCGAAAAGTGGTTTTTCAACACTAACACAAGTGCGAAAAGTGGTTTTTCAACACTAACACAAGTGCGAAAAGTGGTTTTTCCACACTATTACAAGTGCAAAAGTGGTTTCCTGCACCAACACAAGTGCGAAAAGTGGTTTTTCAACACTAACACAAGTGCGAAAAGTGGTTTTTCAACACTAACACAAGTGCGAAAAGTGCTTTTTCAACACTAACACAAGTGCGAAAAGTGGTTTTTCAACACTATCACAAGTGCAAAAAGTGTTTTTTCCACATTAATACAAGTGCAAAAGTGGTTTCCTGCACCAACACAAGTGCGAAAAGTGGTTTTTCAACACTAACACAAGTGCGAAAAGTGGTTTTTCAACACTAACACAAGTGTGAAAAGTGGTTTTTCCACACTAATACAAGTGCAAAAGTGGTTTCCTGCACCAACACAAGTGCGAAAAGTGGTATTTCAACACTAACACAAGTGCGAAAAGTGGTTTTTCAACAATATCACAAGTGCAAAAAGTGTTTTTTCCACACTAATACACGTGCAAAAGTGGTTTCCTGCACCAACACAAGTGCGAAAAGTGGTTTTTCAACACTAACACAAGTGCAAAAAGTGGTTTTTCAACACTAACACAAGTGCGAAAAGTGTTTTTTCCACACTAATACAAGTGCAAAAGTGGTTTCCTGCACCAACACAAGTGCGAAAAGTGGTTTTTCAACACTAACACAAGTGCGAAAAGTGGTTTTTCAACACTAACACAAGTGCGAAAAGTGGTTTTTCCACACTATTACAAGTGCAAAAGTGGTTTCCTGCACCAACACAAGTGCGAAAAGTGGTTTTTCAACACTAACACAAGTGCGAAAAGTGGTTTTTCAACACTAACACAAGTGCGAAAAGTGGTTTTTCAACACTAACACAAGTGCGAAAAGTGGTTTTTCAACACTATCACAAGTGCAAAAAGTGTTTTTTCCACATTAATACAAGTGCAAAAGTGGTTTCCTGCACCAACACAAGTGCGAAAAGTGGTTTTTCAACACTAACACAAGTGTGAAAAGTGGTTTTTCAACACTAACACAAGTGCGAAAAGTGGTTTTTCCACACTAATACAAGTGCAAAAGTGGTTTCCTGCACCAACACAAGTGCGAAAAGTGGTTTTTCAACACTAACACAAGTGCAAAAAGTGGTTTTTCAACACTAATACAAGTGCAAAAGTGGTTTCCTGCACCAACACAAGTGCAAAAAGTGGTTTTTCAACACTAACACAAGTGCGAAAAGTGGTTTTTCAACACTAACACAAGTGCGAAAAGTGCTTTTCAACACTATCACAAGTGCAAAAAGTGTTTTTTCCACACTAATACAAGTGCAAAAGTGGTTTCCTGCACCAACGCAAGTGCGAAAAGTGGTTTTTCAACACTAACACAAGTGCGAAAAGTGGTATTTCAACACTAACACAAGTGCGAAAAGTGGTTTTTCCACACGAATACAAGTGCAAAAGTGGTTTCCTGCACCAACACAAGTGCGAAAAGTGGTTTTTCAACACTAACACAAGTGCGAAAAGTGGTTTTTCAACACTAACACAAGTGCGAAAAGTGGTTTTTCAACACTACCACAAGTGCAAAAAGTGTTTTTTCCACACTAATATAAGTGCAAAAGTGGTTTCCTGCACCAACACAAGTGCGAAACGTGGTTTTTCAACACTAACACAAGTGCGAAAAGTGTTTTTTCCACACTAATACAAGTGCAAAAGTGGTTTCCTGCACCAACACAAGTGCAAAAGTGGTTTTTCAACACTAGCACAAGTGCAAAAAGTATTTTTTCCACATTAATACAAGTGCAAAAGTGGTTTCCTGCACCAACACAAGTGCGAAAAGTGGTTTTTCAACACTAACACAAGTGCGAAAAGTGGTTTTTCAACACTAACACAAGTGCGAAAAGTGGTTTTTCAACACTATCACAAGTGCAAAAAGTGTTTTTTCCACACTAATACAAGTGCAAAAGTGGTTTCCTGCACCAACACAAGTGCAAAAGTGGTTTTTCAACACTAACACAAGTGCGAAAAGTGGTTTTTCAACACTAACACAAGTGCGAAAAGTGGTTTTTCAACACTAACACAAGTGCGAAAAGTGGTTTTTCAACACTATCACAAGTGCAAAAAGTGTTTTTTCCACATTAATACAAGTGCAAAAGTGGTTTCCTGCACCAACACAAGTGCGAAAAGTGGTTTTTCAACACTAACACAAGTGCGAAAAGTGGTTTTTCAACACTAACACAAGTGCGAAAAGTGGTTTTTCCACACTAATACAAGTGCAAAAGTGGTTTCCTGCACCAACACAAGTGCGAAAAGTGGTATTTCAACACTAACACAAGTGCGAAAAGTGGTTTTTCAACAATATCACAAGTGCAAAAAGTGTTTTTTCCACACTAATACACGTGCAAAAGTGGTTTCCTGCACCAACACAAGTGCGAAAAGTGGTTTTTCAACACTAACACAAGTGCAAAAAGTGGTTTTTCAACACTAACACAAGTGCGAAAAGTGTTTTTTCCACACTAATACAAGAGCAAAAGTGGTTTCCTGCACCAACACAAGTGCGAAAAGTGGTTTTTCAACACTAACACAAGTGCGAAAAGTGGTTTTTCAACACTAACACAAGTGCGGAAAGTGGTTTTTCCACACTATTACAAGTGCAAAAGTGGTTTCCTGCACCAACACAAGTGCGAAAAGTGGTTTTTCAACACTAACACAAGTGCGAAAAGTGGTTTTTCAACACTAACACAAGTGCGAAAAGTGGTTTTTCAACACTAACACAAGTGCGAAAAGTGGTTTTTCAACACTATCACAAGTGCAAAAAGTGTTTTTTCCACATTAATACAAGTGCAAAAGTGGTTTCCTGCACCAACACAAGTGCGAAAAGTGGTTTTTCAACACTAACACAAGTGTGAAAAGTGGTTTTTCAACACTAACACAAGTGCGAAAAGTGGTTTTTCCACACTAATACAAGTGCAAAAGTGGTTTCCTGCACCAACACAAGTGCGAAAAGATGGTTTTTCAACACTAACACAAGTGCAAAAAGTGGTTTTTCAACACTAATACAAGTGCAAAAGTGGTTTCCTGCACCAACACAAGTGCGAAAAGTGGTTTTTCAAAACTAACACAAGTGCGAAAAGTGGTTTTTCAACACTAACACAAGTGCGAAAAGTGCTTTTCAACACTATCACAAGTGCAAAAAGTGTTTTTTCCACACTAATACAAGTGCAAAAGTGGTTTCCTGCACCAACGCAAGTGCGAAAAGTGGTTTTTCAACACTAACACAAGTGCGAAAAGTGGTATTTCAACACTAACACAAGTGCGAAAAGTGGTTTTTCCACACGAATACAAGTGCAAAAGTGGTTTCCTGCACCAACACAAGTGCGAAAAGTGGTTTTTCAACACTAACACAAGTGCGAAAAGTGGTTTTTCAACACTAACACAAGTGCGAAAAGTGGTTTTTCAACACTACCACAAGTGCAAAAAGTGTTTTTTCCACACTAATATAAGTGCAAAAGTGGTTTCCTGCACCAACACAAGTGCGAAACGTGGTTTTTCAACACTAACACAAGTGCGAAAAGTGTTTTTTCCACACTAATACAAGTGCAAAAGTGGTTTCCTGCACCAACACAAGTGCAAAAGTGGTTTTTCAACACTAGCACAAGTGCAAAAAGTGTTTTTTCCACATTAATACAAGTGCAAAAGTGGTTTCCTGCACCAACACAAGTGCGAAAAGTGGTTTTTCAACACTAACACAAGTGCGAAAAGTGGTTTTTCAACACTAACACAAGTGCGAAAAGTGGTTTTTCAACACTATCACAAGTGCAAAAAGTGTTTTTTCCACACTAATACAAGTGCAAAAGTGGTTTCCTGCAACAACACAAGTGCAAAAGTGGTTTTTCAACACTAACACAAGTGCGAAAGTGGTTTTTCAACACTAACACAAGTGCGAAAAGTGGTTTTTCAACACTAACACAAGTGCGAAAAGTGGTTTTTCAACACTAACACAAGTGCGAAAAGTGGTTTTTCAACACTATCACAAGTGCAAAAAGTGTTTTTTCCACACTAATACAAGTGCAAAAGTGGTTTCCTGCACCAACACAAGTGTGAAAAGTGGTTTTTCAACACTAACACAAGTGCGAAAAGTGGTTTTTCAACACTATCGCAAGTGCAAAAAGTGTTTTTTCCACACTAATACAAGTGCAAAAGTGGTTTCCTGCACCAACACAAGTGCGAAAAGTGGTTTTTCAACACTAACACAAGTGCGAAAAGGGGTGTTTCAACACTATCACAAGTGCAAAAAGTGTTTTTTACACACTAATGCAAGTGCAAAAGTGGTTTCCTGCACCAACACAAGTGCGAAAAGTGGTTTTTCAACACTAACACAAATGCGAAAAGTGTTTTTTCCACACTAATACAAGTGCGAAAAGTGGTTTTTCAACACGAACACAAGTGCGAAAAGTGGTTGTTCAACACTAACACAAGTGCGAAAAGTGTTTTTTCAACACTAACACAAGTGCAAAAAGTGTTTTTTCCACACTAATACAAGTGCGAAAAGTGGTTTTTCAACACTAACACAAGTGCGAAAAGTGTTTTTTCCACACTAATACAAGTGCGAAAAGTGGTTTTTCAACACAAACACAAGTGCGAAAAGTGGTTTTTCAACACTAACACAAGTGCGAAAAGTGGTTTTTCAACACTAACACAAGTGCGAAAAGTGGTTTTTCAACACTAACGCAAGTGCGAAAAGTGTTTTTTCCACACATATACAAGTGCGAAAAGTGGTTTTTCAACACTAACACAAGTGCGAAAAGTGGTTTTTCAACACTAACACAAGTGCGAAAAGTGGTTTTTCAACACTAACACAAGTGCGAAAAGTGTTTTTTCAACACTAACACAAGTGCAAAAAGTGTTTTTTCCACACTAATACAAGTGCAAAAGTGGTTTCCAGCACCAACACAAGTGCGAAAAGTGGTTTCTCAACACTAACACAAGTGCGAAAAGTGGTTTTTCAACACTATCACAAGTGCAAAAAGTGTTTTTTCCACATTAATACAAGTGCAAAAGTGGTTTCCTGCACCAACACAAGTGCGAAAAGTGGTTTTTCAACACTAACACAAGTGCGAAAAGTGGTTTTTCAACACTATCACAAGTGCAAAAAGTGTTTTTTCCACATTAATACAAGTGCAAAAGTGGTTTCCTGCACCAACACAAGTGCGAAAAGTGGTTTTTCAACACTAACACAAGTGCGAAAAGTGGTTTTTCAACACTAACACAAGTGCGAAAAGTGTTTTTTCCACACTAATACACGTGCAAAAAGTGTTTTTTCCACACTAATACAAGTGCAAAAGTGGTTTCCTGCACCAACACAAGTGCGAAAAGTGGTTTTTCAACACTAACACAAGTGCGAAAAGTGGTTTTTCAACACTAACACAAGTGCAAAAAGTGTTTTTTCCACATTAATACAAGTGCAAAAGTGGTTTCCTGCACCAACACAAGTGCGAAAAGATGGTTTTTCAACACTAACACAAGTGCAAAAAGTGGTTTTTCAACACTAATACAAGTGCAAAAGTGGTTTCCTGCACCAACACAAGTGCGAAAAGTGGTTTTTCAACACTAACACAAGTGCGAAAAGTGGTTTTTCAACACTAACACAAGTGCGAAAAGTGCTTTTCAACACTATCACAAGTGCAAAAAGTGTTTTTTCCACACTAATACAAGTGCAAAAGTGGTTTCCTGCACCAACGCAAGTGCGAAAAGTGGTTTTTCAACACTAACACAAGTGCGAAAAGTGGTATTTCAACACTAACACAAGTGCGAAAAGTGGTTTTTCCACACGAATACAAGTGCAAAAGTGGTTTCCTGCACCAACACAAGTGCGAAAAGTGGTTTTTCAACACTAACACAAGTGCGAAAAGTGGTTTTTCAACACTAACACAAGTGCGAAAAGTGGTTTTTCAACACTACCACAAGTGCAAAAAGTGTTTTTTCCACACTAATATAAGTGCAAAAGTGGTTTCCTGCACCAACACAAGTGCGAAACGTGGTTTTTCAACACTAACACAAGTGCGAAAAGTGTTTTTTCCACACTAATACAAGTGCAAAAGTGGTTTCCTGCACCAACACAAGTGCAAAAGTGGTTTTTCAACACTAGCACAAGTGCAAAAAGTGTTTTTTCCACATTAATACAAGTGCAAAAGTGGTTTCCTGCACCAACACAAGTGCGAAAAGTGGTTTTTCAACACTAACACAAGTGCGAAAAGTGGTTTTTCAACACTAACACAAGTGCGAAAAGTGGTTTTTCAACACTATCACAAGTGCAAAAAGTGTTTTTTCCACACTAATACAAGTGCAAAAGTGGTTTCCTGCACCAACACAAGTGCAAAAGTGGTTTTTCAACACTAACACAAGTGCGAAAGTGGTTTTTCAACACTAACACAAGTGCGAAAAGTGGTTTTTCAACACTAACACAAGTGCGAAAAGTGGTTTTTCAACACTAACACAAGTGCGAAAAGTGGTTTTTCAACACTATCACAAGTGCAAAAAGTGTTTTTTCCACACTAATACAAGTGCAAAAGTGGTTTCCTGCACCAACACAAGTGTGAAAAGTGGTTTTTCAACACTAACACAAGTGCGAAAAGTGGTTTTTCAACACTATCACAAGTGCAAAAAGTGTTTTTTCCACACTAATACAAGTGCAAAAGTGGTTTCCTGCACCAACACAAGTGCGAAAAGTGGTTTTTCAACACTAACACAAGTGCGAAAAGGGGTTTTTCAACACTATCACAAGTGCAAAAAGTGTTTTTTACACACTAATGCAAGTGCAAAAGTGGTTTCCTGCACCAACACAAGTGCGAAAAGTGGTTTTTCAACACTAACACAAATGCGAAAAGTGTTTTTTCCACACTAATACAAGTGCGAAAAGTGGTTTTTCAACACGAACACAAGTGCGAAAAGTGGTTGTTCAAAACTAACACAAGTGCGAAAAGTGTTTTTTCAACACTAACACAAGTGCAAAAAGTGTTTTTTCCACACTAATACAAGTGCGAAAAGTGGTTTTTCAACACTAACACAAGTGCGAAAAGTGTTTTTTCCACACTAATACAAGTGCGAAAAGTGGTTTTTCAACACAAACACAAGTGCGAAAAGTGGTTTTTCAACACTAACACAAGTGCGAAAAGTGGTTTTTCAACACTAACACAAGTGCGAAAAGTGGTTTTTCAACACTAACGCAAGTGCGAAAAGTGTTTTTTCCACACATATACAAGTGCGAAAAGTGGTTTTTCAACACTAACACAAGTGCGAAAAGTGGTTTTTCAACACTAACACAAGTGCGAAAAGTGGTTTTTCAACACTAACACAAGTGCGAAAAGTGTTTTTTCAACACTAACACAAGTGCAAAAAGTGTTTTTTCCACACTAATACAAGTGCAAAAGTGGTTTCCAGCACCAACACAAGTGCGAAAAGTGGTTTCTCAACACTAACACAAGTGCGAAAAGTGGTTTTTCAACACTATCACAAGTGCAAAAAGTGTTTTTTCCACATTAATACAAGTGCAAAAGTGGTTTCCTGCACCAACACAAGTGCGAAAAGTGGTTTTTCAACACTAACACAAGTGCGAAAAGTGGTTTTTCAACACTATCACAAGTGCAAAAAGTGTTTTTTCCACATTAATACAAGTGCAAAAGTGGTTTCCTGCACCAACACAAGTGCGAAAAGTGGTTTTTCAACACTAACACAAGTGCGAAAAGTGGTTTTTCAACACTAACACAAGTGCGAAAAGTGTTTTTTCCACACTAATACACGTGCAAAAAGTGTTTTTTCCACACTAATACAAGTGCAAAAGTGGTTTCCTGCACCAACACAAGTGCGAAAAGTGGTTTTTCAACACTAACACAAGTGCGAAAAGTGGTTTTTCAACACTATCACAAGTGCAAAAAGTGTTTTTTCCACATTAATACAAGTGCAAAAGTGGTTTCCTGCACCAACACAAGTGCGAAAAGTGGTTTTTCAACACTAACACAAGTGCGAAAAGTGGTTTTTCAACACTATCACAAGTGCAAAAAGTGTTTTTTCCACATTAATACAAGTGCAAAAGTGGTTTCCTGCACCAACACAAGTGCGAAAAGTGGTTTTTCAACACTAACACAAGTGCAAAAAGTGGTTTTTCCACACTAATACAAGTGCAAAAGTGGTTTCCTGCACCAACACAAGTGCGAATAGTGGTATTTCAACACCAACACAAGTGCGAAAAGTGGTTTTTCAACAATATCACAAGTGCAAAAAGTGTTTTTTCCACACTAATACACGTGCAAAAGTGGTTTCCTGCACCAACATGAGTGCGAAAAGTGGTTTTTCAACACTAACACAAGTGCGAAAAGTGTTTTTTCCACACTAATACAAGTGCAAAAGTGGTTTCCTGCACCAACACAAGTGCGAAAAGTGGTTTTTCAACACTAACACAAGTGCGAAAAGTGGTTTTTCAACACTAACACAAGTGCGAAAAGTGGTTTTTCCACACTATTACAAGTGCAAAAGTGGTTTCCTGCACCAACACAAGTGCGAAAAGTGGTTTTTCAACACTAACACAAATGCGAAAAGTGTTTTTTCCACACTAATACAAGTGCGAAAAGTGGTTTTTCAACACGAACACAAGTGCGAAAAGTGGTTGTTCAACACTAACACAAGTGCGAAAAGTGTTTTTTCAACACTAACACAAGTGCAAAAAGTGTTTTTTCCACACTAATACAAGTGCGAAAAGTGGTTTTTCAACACTAACACAAGTGCGAAAAGTGTTTTTTCCACACTAATACAAGTGCGAAAAGTGGTTTTTCAACACAAACACAAGTGCGAAAAGTGGTTTTTCAACACTAACACAAGTGCGAAAAGTGGTTTTTCAACACTAACACAAGTGCGAAAAGTGGTTTTTCAACACTAACACAAGTGCGAAAAGTGTTTTTTCCACACATATACAAGTGCGAAAAGTGGTTTTTCAACACTAACACAAGTGCGAAAAGTGGTTTTTCAACACTAACACAAGTGCGAAAAGTGGTTTTTCAACACTAACACAAGTGCGAAAAGTGTTTTTTCAACACTAACACAAGTGCAAAAAGTGTTTTTTCCACACTAATACAAGTGCAAAAGTGGTTTCCAGCACCAACACAAGTGCGAAAAGTGGTTTTTCAACACTAACACAAGTGCGAAAAGTGGTTTTTCAACACTATCACAAGTGCAAAAAGTGTTTTTTCCACATTAATACAAGTGCAAAAGTGGTTTCCTGCACCAACACAAGTGCGAAAAGTGGTTTTTCAACACTAACACAAGTGCGAAAAGTGGTTTTTCAACACTATCACAAGTGCAAAAAGTGTTTTTTCCACATTAATACAAGTGCAAAAGTGGTTTCCTGCACCAACACAAGTGCGAAAAGTGGTTTTTCAACACTAACACAAGTGCGAAAAGTGGTTTTTCAACACTAACACAAGTGCGAAAAGTGTTTTTTTCCACACTAATACACGTGCAAAAAGTGTTTTTTCCACACTAATACAAGTGCAAAAGTGGTTTCCTGCACCAACACAAGTGCGAAAAGTGGTTTTTCAACACTAACACAAGTGCGAAAAGTGGTTTTTCAACACTATCACAAGTGCAAAAAGTGTTTTTTCACATTAATACAAGTGCAAAAGTGGTTTCCTGCACCAACACAAGTGCGAAAAGTGGTTTTTCAACACTAACACAAGTGCGAAAAGTGGTTTTTCAACACTATCACAAGTGCAAAAAGTGTTTTTTCCACATTAATACAAGTGCAAAAGTGGTTTCCTGCACCAACACAAGTGCGAAAAGTGGTTTTTCAACACTAACACAAGTGCAAAAAGTGGTTTTTCCACACTAATACAAGTGCAAAAGTGGTTTCCTGCACCAACACAAGTGCGAATAGTGGTATTTCAACACTAACACAAGTGCGAAAAGTGGTTTTTCAACAATATCACAAGTGCAAAAAGTGTTTTTTCCACACTAATACACGTGCAAAAGTGGTTTCCTGCACCAACACGAGTGCGAAAAGTGGTTTTTCACACTAACACAAGTGCGAAAAGTGTTTTTTCCACACTAATACAAGTGCAAAAGTGGTTTCCTGCACCAACACAAGTGCGAAAAGTGGTTTTTCAACACTAACACAAGTGCGAAAAGTGGTTTTTCAACACTAACACAAGTGCGAAAAGTGGTTTTTTCCACACTATTACAAGTGCAAAAGTGGTTTCCTGCACCAACACAAGTGCGAAAAGTGGTTTTTCAACACTAACACAAGTGCGAAAAGTGGTTTTTCAACACTAACACAAGTGCGAAAAGTGCTTTTTCAACACTAACACAAGTGCGAAAAGTGGTTTTTCAACACTATCACAAGTGCAAAAGTGTTTTTTCCACATTAATACAAGTGCAAAAGTGGTTTCCTGCACCAACACAAGTGCGAAAAGTGGTTTTTCAACACTAACACAAGTGCGAAAAGTGGTTTTTCAACACTAACACAAGTGTGAAAAGTGGTTTTTCCACACTAATACAAGTGCAAAAGTGGTTTCCTGCACCAACACAAGTGCGAAAAGTGGTATTTCAACACTAACACAAGTGCGAAAAGTGGTTTTTCAACAATATCACAAGTGCAAAAAGTGTTTTTTCCACACTAATACACGTGCAAAAGTGGTTTCCTGCACCAACACAAGTGCGAAAAGTGGTTTTTCAACACTAACACAAGTGCAAAAGTGGTTTTTCAACACTAACACAAGTGCGAAAAGTGTTTTTTCCACACTAATACAAGTGCAAAAGTGGTTTCCTGCACCAACACAAGTGCGAAAAGTGGTTTTTCAACACTAACACAAGTGCGAAAAGTGGTTTTTCAACACTAACACAAGTGCGAAAAGTGGTTTTTCCACACTATTACAAGTGCAAAAGTGGTTTCCTGCACCAACACAAGTGCGAAAAGTGGTTTTTCAACACTAACACAAGTGCGAAAAGTGGTTTTTTCAACACTAACACAAGTGCGAAAAGTGGTTTTTCAACACTAACACAAGTGCGAAAAGTGGTTTTTCAACACTATCACAAGTGCAAAAAGTGTTTTTTCCACATTAATACAAGTGCAAAAGTGGTTTCCTGCACCAACACAAGTGCGAAAAGTGGTTTTTCAACACTAACACAAGTGTGAAAAGTGGTTTTTCAACACTAACACAAGTGCGAAAAGTGGTTTTTCCACACTAATACAAGTGCAAAAGTGGTTTCCTGCACCAACACAAGTGCGAAAAGTGGTTTTTCAACACTAACACAAGTGCAAAAAGTGGTTTTTCAACACTAATACAAGTGCAAAAGTGGTTTCCTGCACCAACACAAGTGCAAAAAGTGGTTTTTCAATACTAACACAAGTGCGAAAAGTGGTTTTTCAACACTAACACAAGTGCGAAAAGTGCTTTTCAACACTATCACAAGTGCAAAAAGTGTTTTTTCCACACTAATACAAGTGCAAAAGTGGTTTCCTGCACCAACGCAAGTGCGAAAAGTGGTTTTTCAACACTAACACAAGTGCGAAAAGTGGTATTTCAACACTAACACAAGTGCGAAAAGTGGTTTTTCCACACGAATACAAGTGCAAAAGTGGTTTCCTGCACCAACACAAGTGCGAAAAGTGGTTTTTCAACACTAACACAAGTGCGAAAAGTGGTTTTTCAACACTAACACAAGTGCGAAAAGTGGTTTTTCAACACTATCACAAGTGCAAAAAGTGTTTTTTCCACATTAATACAAGTGCAAAAGTGGTTTCCTGCACCAACACAAGTGCGAAAAGTGGTTTTTCAACACTAACACAAGTGCGAAAAGTGGTTTTTCAACACTAACACAAGTGCGAAAAGTGGTTTTTTCCACACTAATACAAGTGCAAAAGTGGTTTCCTGCACCAACACAAGTGCGAAAAGTGGTATTTCAACACTAACACAAGTGCGAAAAGTGGTTTTTTCAACAATATCACAAGTGCAAAAAGTGTTTTTTCCACACTAATACACGTGCAAAAGTGGTTTCCTGCACCAACACAAGTGCGAAAAGTGGTTTTTCAACACTAACACAAGTGCAAAAAGTGGTTTTTCAACACTAACACAAGTGCGAAAAGTGTTTTTCCACACTAATACAAGTGCAAAAGTGGTTTCCTGCACCAACACAAGTGCGAAAAGTGGTTTTTCAACACTAACACAAGTGCGAAAAGTTGTTTTTCAACACTAACACAAGTGCGGAAAGTGGTTTTTCCACACTATTACAAGTGCAAAAGTGGTTTCCTGCACCAACACAAGTGCGAAAAGTGGTTTTTCAACACTAACACAAGTGCGAAAAGTGGTTTTTCAACACTAACACAAGTGCGAAAAGTGGTTTTTCAACACTAACACAAGTGCGAAAAGTGGTTTTTCAACACTATCACAAGTGCAAAAAGTGTTTTTTCCACATTAATACAAGTGCAAAAGTGGTTTCCTGCACCAACACAAGTGCGAAAAGTGGTTTTTCAACACTAACACAAGTGTGAAAAGTGGTTTTTCAACACTAACACAAGTGCGAAAAGTGGTTTTTCCACACTAATACAAGTGCAAAAGTGGTTTCCTGCACCAACACAAGTGCGAAAAGATGGTTTTTCAACACTAACACAAGTGCAAAAAGTGGTTTTTCAACACTAATACAAGTGCAAAAGTGGTTTCCTGCACCAACACAAGTGCGAAAAGTGGTTTTTCAACACTAACACAAGTGCGAAAAGTGGTTTTTCAACACTAACACAAGTGCGAAAAGTGCTTTTCAACACTATCACAAGTGCAAAAAGTGTTTTTTCCACACTAATACAAGTGCAAAAGTGGTTTCCTGCACCAACGCAAGTGCGAAAAGTGGTTTTTCAACACTAACACAAGTGCAAAAAGTGGTATTTCAACACTAACACAAGTGCGAAAAGTGGTTTTTCCACACGAATACAAGTGCAAAAGTGGTTTCCTGCACCAACACAAGTGCGAAAAGTGGTTTTTCAACACTAACACAAGTGCGAAAAGTGGTTTTTCAACACTAACACAAGTGCGAAAAGTGGTTTTTCAACACTACCACAAGTGCAAAAAGTGTTTTTTCCACACTAATATAAGTGCAAAAGTGGTTTCCTGCACCAACACAAGTGCGAAACGTGGTTTTTCAACACTAACACAAGTGCGAAAAGTGTTTTTTCCACACTAATACAAGTGCAAAAGTGGTTTCCTGCACCAACACAAGTGCAAAAGTGGTTTTTCAACACTAGCACAAGTGCAAAAAGTGTTTTTTCCACATTAATACAAGTGCAAAAGTGGTTTCCTGCACCAACACAAGTGCGAAAAGTGGTTTTTCAACACTAACACAAGTGCGAAAAGTGGTTTTTCAACACTAACACAAGTGCGAAAAGTGGTTTTTCAACACTATCACAAGTGCAAAAAGTGTTTTTTCCACACTAATACAAGTGCAAAAGTGGTTTCCTGCACCAACACAAGTGCAAAAGTGGTTTTTCAACACTAACACAAGTGCGAAAAGTGGTTTTTCAACACTAACACAAGTGCGAAAAGTGTTTTTTCCACACTAATACAAGTGCAAAAGTGGTTTCCTGCACCAACACAAGTGCGAAAAGTGGTTTTTCAACACTAACACAAGTGCGAAAAGTGGTTTTTCAACACTAACACAAGTGCGAAAAGTGTTTTTTCCACACTAATACACGTGCAAAAAGTGTTTTTTCCACACTAATACAAGTGCAAAAGTGGTTTCCTGCACCAACACAAGTGCGAAAAGTGGTTTTTCAACACTAACACAAGTGCGAAAAGTGGTTTTTCAACACTATCACAAGTGCAAAAAGTGTTTTTTCCACATTAATACAAGTGCAAAAGTGGTTTCCTGCACCAACACAAGTGCGAAAAGTGGTTTTTCAACACTAACACAAGTGCGAAAAGTGGTTTTTCAACACTATCACAAGTGCAAAAAGTGTTTTTTTCCACATTAATACAAGTGCAAAAGTGGTTTCCTGCACCAACACAAGTGCAAAAAGTGGTTTTTCAACACTAACACAAGTGCAAAAAGTGGTTTTTCCACACTAATACAAGTGCAAAAGTGGTTTCCTGCACCAACACAAGTGCGAATAGTGGTATTTCAACACTAACACAGGTGCGAAAAGTGGTTTTTCAACAATATCACAAGTGCAAAAAGTGTTTTTTCCACACTAATACACGTGCAAAAGTGGTTTCCTGCACCAACACGAGTGCGAAAAGTGGTTTTTCAACACTAACACAAGTGCAAAAAGTGGTTTTTCAACACTAACACAAGTGCGAAAAGTGTTTTTTCCACACTAATACAAGTGCAAAAGTGGTTTCCTGCACCAACACAAGTGCGAAAAGTGGTTTTTCAACACTAACACAAGTGCGAAAAGTGTTTTTTCCACACTAATACAAGTGCAAAAGTGGTTTCCTGCACCAACACAAGTGCAAAAGTGGTTTTTCAACACTAGCACAAGTGCAAAAAGTGTTTTTTCCACATTAATACAAGTGCAAAAGTGGTTTCCTGCACCAACACAAGTGCGAAAAGTGGTTTTTCAACACTAACACAAGTGCGAAAAGTGGTTTTTCAACACTAACACAAGTGCTAAAAGTGGTTTTTCAACACTATCACAAGTGCAAAAAGTGTTTTTTCCACACTAATACAAGTGCAAAAGTGGTTTCCTGCACCAACACAAGTGCAAAAGTGGTTTTTCAACACTAACACAAGTGCGAAAAGTGGTTTTTCAACACTAACACAAGTGCGAAAAGTGTTTTTTCCACACTAATACAAGTGCAAAAGTGGTTTCCTGCACCAACACAAGTGCGAAAAGTGGTTTTTCAACACTAACACAAGTGCGAAAAGTGGTTTTTCAACACTAACACAAGTGCGAAAAGTGTTTTTTCCACACTAATACACGTGCAAAAAGTGTTTTTTCCACACTAATACAAGTGCAAAAGTGGTTTCCTGCACCAACACAAGTGCGAAAAGTGGTTTTTCAACACTAACACAAGTGCGAAGAGTGGTTTTTCAACACTATCACAAGTGCAAAAAGTGTTTTTTCCACATTAATACAAGTGCAAAAGTGGTTTCCTGCACAAACACAAGTGCGAAAAGTGGTTTTTCAACACGAACACAAGTGCGAAAAGTGGTTTTTCAACACTATCACAAGTGCAAAAAGTGTTTTTTCCACATTAATACAAGTGCAAAAGTGGTTTCCTGCACCAACACAAGTGCGAAAAGTGGTTTTTCAACACTAACACAAGTGCGAAAAGTGGTTTTTCAACACTAACACAAGTGCGAAAAGTGGTTTTTCCACACTAATACAAGTGCAAAAGTGGTTTCCTGCACCAACACAAGTGCGAAAAGTGGTATTTCAACACTAACACAAGTGCGAAAAGTGGTTTTTCAACAATATCACAAGTGCAAAAAGTGTTTTTTTCCACACTAATACACGTGCAAAAGTGGTTTCCTGCACCAACACAAGTGCGAAAAGTGGTTTTTCAACACTAACACAAGTGCAAAAAGTGGTTTTTCAACACTAACACAAGTGCGAAAAGTGTTTTTTCCACACTAATACAAGTGCAAAAGTGGTTTCCTGCACCAACACAAGTGCGAAAAGTGGTTTTTCAACACTAACACAAGTGCGAAAAGTTGTTTTTCAACACTAACACAAGTGCGGAAAGTGGTTTTTCCACACTATTACAAGTGCAAAAGTGGTTTCCTGCACCAACACAAGTGCGAAAAGTGGTTTTTCAACACTAACACAAGTGCGAAAAGTGGTTTTTCAACACTAACACAAGTGCGAAAAGTGGTTTTTCAACACTAACACAAGTGCGAAAAGTGGTTTTTCAACACTATCACAAGTGCAAAAAGTGTTTTTTCCACATTAATACAAGTGCAAAAGTGGTTTCCTGCACCAACACAAGTGCGAAAAGTGGTTTTTCAACACTAACACAAGTGTGAAAAGTGGTTTTTCAACACTAACACAAGTGCGAAAAGTGGTTTTTCCACACTAATACAAGTGCAAAAGTGGTTTCCTGCACCAACACAAGTGCGAAAAGATGGTTTTTCAACACTAACACAAGTGCAAAAAGTGGTTTTTCAACACTAATACAAGTGCAAAAGTGGTTTCCTGCACCAACACAAGTGCGAAAAGTGGTTTTTCAACACTAACACAAGTGCGAAAAGTGGTTTTTCAACACTAACACAAGTGCGAAAAGTGCTTTTCAACACTATCACAAGTGCAAAAAGTGTTTTTTCCACACTAATACAAGTGCAAAAGTGGTTTCCTGCACCAACGCAAGTGCGAAAAGTGGTTTTTCAACACTAACACAAGTGCGAAAAGTGGTATTTCAACACTAACACAAGTGCGAAAAGTGGTTTTTCCACACGAATACAAGTGCAAAAGTGGTTTCCTGCACCAACACAAGTGCGAAAAGTGGTTTTTCAACACTAACACAAGTGCGAAAAGTGGTTTTTCAACACTAACACAAGTGCGAAAAGTGGTTTTTCAACACTACCACAAGTGCAAAAAGTGTTTTTTCCACACTAATATAAGTGCAAAAGTGGTTTCCTGCACCAACACAAGTGCGAAACGTGGTTTTTCAACACTAACACAAGTGCGAAAAGTGTTTTTTCCACACTAATACAAGTGCAAAAGTGGTTTCCTGCACCAACACAAGTGCAAAAGTGGTTTTTCAACACTAGCACAAGTGCAAAAAGTGTTTTTTCCACATTAATACAAGTGAAAAAGTGGTTTCCTGCACCAACACAAGTGCGAAAAGTGGTTTTTCAACACTAACACAAGTGCGAAAAGTGGTTTTTCAACACTAACACAAGTGCGAAAAGTGGTTTTTCAACACTATCACAAGTGCAAAAAGTGTTTTTTTCCACACTAATACAAGTGCAAAAGTGGTTTCCTGCACCAACACAAGTGCAAAAGTGGTTTTTCAACACTAACACAAGTTCGAAAAGTGGTTTTTCAACACTAACACAAGTGCGAAAAGTGTTTTTTCCACACTAATACAAGTGCAAAAGTGGTTTCCTGCACCAACACAAGTGCGAAAAGTGGTTTTTCAACACTAACACAAGTGCGAAAAGTGGTTTTTCAACACTAACACAAGTGCGAAAAGTGTTTTTTCCACACTAATACACGTGCAAAAAGTGTTTTTTCCACACTAATACAAGTGCAAAAAGTGGTTTCCTGCACCAACACAAGTGCGAAAAGTGGTTTTTCAACACTAACACAAGTGCGAAAAGTGGTTTTTCAACACTATCACAAGTGCAAAAAGTGTTTTTTCCACATTAATACAAGTGCAAAAGTGGTTTCCTGCACCAACACAAGTGCGGAAAAGTGGTTTTTCAACACTAACACAATGCGAAAGTGGTTTTTCAACACTATCACAAGTGCAAAAAGTGTTTTTTCCACATTAATACAAGTGCAAAAGTGGTTTCCTGCACCAACACAAGTGCAAAAAAGTGGTTTTTCAACACTAACACAAGTGCAAAAAGTGGTTTTTCCACACTAATACAAGTGCAAAAGTGGTTTCCTGCACCAACACAAGTGCGAATAGTGGTATTTCAACACTAACACAGGTGCGAAAAGTGGTTTTTCAACAATATCACAAGTGCAAAAAGTGTTTTTTTCCACACTAATACACGTGCAAAAGTGGTTTCCTGCACCAACACGAGTGCGAAAAGTGGTTTTTCAACACTAACACAAGTGCAAAAAGTGGTTTTTCAACACTA
>NW_027619904.1:0-26795 GCF_964187855.1 Myxine glutinosa
TTCAACACTAACACAAGTACGAAAAGTGGTTTTTCAACACTAACACAAGTGCGAAAAGTGGTTTTTCAACACTATCACAAGTGCAAAAAGTGTTTTTTCCACACTAATACAAGTGCAAAAGTGGTTTTCTGCACCAACACAAGTGCGAAAAGTGGTTTTTCAACACTAACACAAGTGCGAAAAGTGGTTTTTCAACACTATCACAAGTGCAAAAAGTGTTTTTTCCACACTAATACAAGTGCAAAAGTGGTTTCCTGCACCAACACAAGTGCGAAAAGTGGTTTTTCAACACTAACACAAGTGCGAAAAGTGGTTTTTCAACACTAACACAAGTGCGAAAAGTGGTTTTTCCACACTAATACAAGTGCAAAAGTGGTTTCCTGCACCAACACAAGTGCGAAAAGTGGTTTTTCAACACTAACACAAGTGCGAAAAGTGGTTTTTCAACACTATCACAAGTGCAAAAAGTGTTTTTTCCACACTAATACAAGTGCAAAAGTGGTTTCCTGCACCAACACAAGTGCGAAAAGTGGTTTTTCAACAATAACACAAGTGCGAAAAGTGGTTTTTCAACACTAACACAAGTGCGAAAAGTGTTTTTTCCACACTAATACAAGTGCAAAAGTGGTTTCCTGCACCAACACAAGTGCGAAAAGTGGTTTTTCAACACTATCACAAGTGCAAAAAGTGTTTTTTCCACACTAATACAAGTGCAAAAGTGGTTTCCTGCACCAACACAAGTGCGAAAAGTGGTTTTTCAACACTAACACAAGTGCAAAAAGTGGTTTTTCAACACTAACACAAGTGCGAAAAGTGTTTTTTCCACACTAATACAAGTGCAAAAGTGGTTTCCTGCACCAACACAAGTGTGAAAAGTGCTTTTTCAACACTAACACAAGTGCGAAAAGTGGTTTTTCAACACTATCACAAGTGCAAAAAGTGTTTCTTCCACACTAATACAAGTGCAAAAGTGGTTTCCTGCACCAACATAAGTGCGAAAAGTGGTTTTTCAACACTAACACAAGTGCGAAAAGTGGTTTTTCAACACTAACACAAGTGCGAAAAGTGGTTTTTCAACACTATCACAAGTGCAAAAAGTGTTTTTTCCACACTAATACAAGTGCAAACGTGGTTTTCTGCACCAACACAAGTGCGAAAAGTGGTTTTTCAACACTAACACAAGTGCGAAAAGTGGTTTTTCAACACTATCACAAGTGCAAAAAGTGTTTTTTCCACACTAATACAAGTGCAAAAGTGGTTTCCTGCACCAACACAAGTGCGAAAAGTGGTTTTTCAACACTAACACAAGTGCGAAAAGTGGTTTTTCAACACTAACACAAGTGCGAAAAGTGGTTTTTCCACACTAATACAAGTGCAAAAGTGGTTTCCTGCACCAATACAAGTGCGAAAAGTGGTTTTTCAACAATAACACAAGTGCGAAAAGTGGTTTTTCAACACTAACACAAGTGCGAAAAGTGGTTTTTCAACACTATCACAAGTGCAAAAAGTGTTTTTTCCACACTAATACAAGTGCAAAAGTGGTTTCCTGCACCAACACAAGTGCGAAAAGTGGTTTTTCAACACTAACACAAGTGCGAAAAGTGGTTTTTCAACACTAACACAAGTGCGAAAAGTGGTTTTTCAACACTATCACAAGTGCAAAAAGTGTTTTTTCCACACTAATACAAGTGCAAAAGTGGTTTCCTACGCCAACACAAGTGTGAAAAGTGGTTTTTCAACACTAACACAAGTGCGAAAAGTGGTTTTTCAACACTAACACAAGTGCAAAAAGTGGTTTTTCAACACTATCACAAGTGCAAAAAGTGTTTTTTCCACACTAATACAAGTGCAAAAGTGGTTTCCTGCACCAACACAAGTGCGAAAAGTGGTTTTTCAACACTAACACAAGTGCGAAAAGTGGTTTTTCAACACTATCACAAGTGCAAAAAGTGTTTTTTCCACACTAATACAAGTGCAAAAGTGGTTTCCTGCACCAACACAAGTGCGAAAAGTGGTTTTTCAACACTATCACAAGTGCAAAAAGTGTTTTTTCCACACTAATACAAGTGCAAAAGTGGTTTCCTGCACCAACACAAGTGCGAAAAGTGGTTTTTCAACACTAACACAAGTGCGAGAAGTGGTTTTTCAACACTAACACAAGTGCGAAAAGTGTTTTTTCCACACTAATACAAGTGCAAAAGTGGTTTCCTGCACCAACACAAGTGCGAAAAGTGCTTTTTCAACACTAACACAAGTGCGAAAAGTGGTTTTTCAACACTATCACAAGTGCAAAAAGTGTTTTTTCCACACTAATACAAGAGCAAAAGTGGTTTCCTGCACCAACACAAGTGCGAAAAGTGGTTTTTCAACACTAACACAAGTGCGAAAAGTTGTTTTTCAACACTAACACAAGTGCGAAAAGTGGTTTTTCAACACTATCACAAGTGCAAAAAGTGTTTTTTCCACACTAATACAAGTGCAAAAGAGGTTTTCTGCACCAACACAAGTGCGAAAAGTGGTTTTTCAACACTAACACAAGTGCGAAAAGTGGTTTTTCAACACTAACACAGGTGCGAAAAGTGGTTTTTCAACACTATCACAAGTGCAAAAAGTGTTTTTTCCACACTAATACAAGTGCAAAAGTGGTTTCCTGCACCAACACAAGTGCGAAAAGTGGTTTTTGAACACTAACACAAGTGCGAAAAGTGGTTTTTCAACACTAACACAAGTGCGAAAAGTGGTTTTTCCACACTAATACAAGTGCAAAAGTGGTTTCCTGCACCAACACAAGTGCGAAAAGTGGTTTTTCAACACTAACACAAGTGCGAAAAGTGGTTTTTCAACACTATCACAAGTGCAAAAAGTGTTTTTTCCACACTAATACAAGTGCAAAAGTGGTTTCCTGCACCAACACAAGTGCGAAAAGTGGTTTTTCAACACTAACACAAGTGCGAAAAGTGGTTTTTGAACACTAACACAAGTGCGAAAAGTGGTTTTTCAACACTAACACAAGTGCGAAAAGTGGTTTTTCCACACTAATACAAGTGCAAAAGTGGTTTCCTGCACCAACACAAGTGCGAAAAGTGGTTTTTCAACACTAACACAAGTGCGAAAAGTGGTTTTTCAACACTATCACAAGTGCAAAAAGTGTTTTTTCCACACTAATACAAGTGCAAAAGTGGTTTCCTGCACCAACACAAGTGTGAAAAGTGGTTTTTCAACACTAACACAAGTGCGAAAAGTGGTTTTTCAACACTAACACAAGTGCGAAAAGTGCTTTTTCCACACTAATACAAGTGCAAAAGCGGTTTCCTGCACCAACACAAGTGCGAAAAGTGGTTTTTCAACACTAACACAAGTGCAAAAAGTGGTTTTTCAACACTAACACAAGTGCGAAAAGTGGTTTTTCAACACTAACCCAAGTGCGAAAAGTGGTTTTTCCACACCAATACAAGTGCAAAAGTGGTTTCCTGCACCAACACAAGTGCGAAAAGTGGTTTTTCAACACTAACACAAGTGCGAAAAGTGGTTTTTCAACACTATCACAAGTGCAAAAAGTGTTTTTTCCAAACTAATACAAGTGCAAAAGTGGTTTCCTGCACCAACACAAGTGTGAAAAGTGGTTTTTCAACACTAACACAAGTGCGAAAAGTGGTTTTTCAACACTAACACAAGTGCAAAAAGTGGTTTTTCAACACTGTCACAAGTGCAAAAAGTGTTTTTTCCACACTAATACAAGTGCAAAAGTGGTTTCCTGCACCAACACAAGTGCGAAAAGTGGTTTTTCAACACTAACACAAGTGCGAATAGTGGTTTTTCCACACTAATACAAGTGCAAAAGTGGTTTCCTGCACCAACACAAGTGCGAAAAGTGGTTTTTCAACACTAACACAAGTGCGAAAAGTGGTTTTTCAACACTAACACAAGTGCGAAAAGTGTTTTTTCCACACTAATACAAGTGCAAAAGTGGTTTCCTGCACCAACACAAGTGCGAAAAGTGGTTTTTCAACACTAACACAAGTGCGAAAAGTGGTTTTTCAACACTATCACAAGTGCAAAAAGTGTTTTTTCCACACTAATACAAGTGCAAAAGTGGTTTCCTGCACCAACACAAGTGCGAAAAGTGGTTTTTCAACAATAACACAAGTGCGAAAAGTGGTTTTTCAACACTAACACAAGTGCGAAAAGTGGTTTTTCAACACTATCACAAGTGCAAAAAGTGTTTTTTCCACACTAATACAAGTGCAAAAGTGGTTTCCTGCACCAACACAAGTGCGAAAAGTGGTTTTTCAACACTAACACAAGTGCGAAAAGTGGTTTTTCAACACTAACACAATTGCGAAAAGTGGTTTTTCAACACTATCACAAGTGCAAAAAGTGTTTTTTCCACACGAATACAAGTGCAAAAGTGGTTTCCTGCACCAACACAAGTGTGAAAAGTGGTTTTTCAACACTAACACAAGTGCGAAAAGTGGTTTTTCAACACTAACACAAGTGCAAAAAGTGGTTTTTCAACACTATCACAAGTGCAAAAAGTGTTTTTTCCACACTAATACAAGTGCAAAAGTGGTTTCCTGCACCAACACAAGTGCGAAAAGTGGTTTTTCAACACTAACACAAGTGCGAAAAGTGGTTTTTCAACACTATCACAAGTGCAAAAAGTGTTTTTTCCACACTAATACAAGTGCAAAAGTGGTTTCCTGCACCAACACAAGTGCGAAAAGTGGTTTTTCAACACTATCACAAGTGCAAAAAGTGTTTTTTCCACACTAATACAAGTGCAAAAGTGGTTTCCTGCACCAACACAAGTGCGAAAAGTGGTTTTTCAACACTAACACAAGTGCGAAAAGTGGTTTTTCAACACTAACACAAGTGCGAAAAGTGTTTTTTCCACACTAATACAAGTGCAAAAGTGGTTTCCTGCACCAACACAAGTGCGAAAAGTGCTTTTTCAACACTAACACAAGTGCGAAAAGTGGTTTTTCAACACTATCACAAGTGCAAAAAGTGTTTTTTCCACACTAATACAAGTGCAAAAGTGGTTTCCTGCACCAACACAAGTGCGAAAAGTGGTTTTTCAACACTAACACAAGTGCGAAAAGTTGTTTTTCAACACTAACACAAGTGCGAAAAGTGGTTTTTCAACACTATCACAAGTGCAAAAAGTGTTTTTTCCACACTAATACAAGTGCAAAAGTGGTTTTCTGCACCAACACAAGTGCGAAAAGTGGTTTTTCAACACTAACACAAGTGCGAAAAGTGGTTTTTCAACACTAACACAGGTGCGAAAAGTGGTTTTTCAACACTATCACAAGTGCAAAAAGTGTTTTTTCCACACTAATACAAGTGCAAAAGTGGTTTCCTGCACCAACACAAGTGTGAAAAGTGGTTTTTCAACACTAACACAAGTGCGAAAAGTGGTTTTTCAACACTAACACAAGTGCGAAAAGTGGTTTTTCCACACTAATACAAGTGCAAAAGTGGTTTCCTGCACCAACACAAGTGCGAAAAGTGGTTTTTCAACACTAACACAAGTGCGAAAAGTGGTTTTTCAACACTATCACAAGTGCAAAAAGTGTTTTTTCCACACTAATACAAGTGCAAAAGTGGTTTCCTGCACCAACACAAGTGCGAAAAGTGGTTTTTTAACACTAACACAAGAGCGAAAAGTGGTTTTTCAACACTAACACAAGTGCGAAAAGTGGTTTTTCCACACTAATACAAGTGCAAAAGCGGTTTCCTGCACCAACACAAGTGCGAAAAGTGGTTTTTCAACACTAACACAAGTGCAAAAAGTGGTTTTTTAACACTAACACAAGTGCGAAAAGTGGTTTTTCAACACTAACACAAGTGCGAAAAGTGGTTTTTCAACACTATCACAAGTGCAAAAAGTGTTTTTTCCACACTAATACAAGTGCAAAAGTGGTTTCCTGCACCAACACAAGTGCAAAAAGTGGTTTTTCAACACTATCACAAGTGCAAAAAGTGTTTTTTCCACACTAATACAAGTGCAAAAGTGGTTTCCTGCACCAACACAAGTGCGAAAAGTGGTTTTTCAACACTAACACAAGTGCAAAAGGTGGTTTTTCAACACTAACACAAGTGCGAAAAGTGTTTTTTCCACACTAATACAAGTGCAAAAGTGGTTTCCTGCACCAACACAAGTGTGAAAAGTGCTTTTTCAACACTAACACAAGTGCGAAAAGTGGTTTTTCAACACTATCACAAGTGCAAAAAGTGTTTCTTCCACACTAATACAAGTGCAAAAGTGGTTTCCTGCACCAACATAAGTGCGAAAAGTGGTTTTTCAACACTAACACAAGTGCGAAAAGTGGTTTTTCAACACTAACACAAGTGCGAAAAGTGGTTTTTCAACACTATCACAAGTGCAAAAAGTGTTTTTTCCACACTAATACAAGTGCAAACGTGGTTTTCTGCACCAACACAAGTGCGAAAAGTGGTTTTTCAACACTAACACAAGTGCGAAAAGTGGTTTTTCAACACTATCACAAGTGCAAAAAGTGTTTTTTCCACACTAATACAAGTGCAAAAGTGGTTTCCTGCACCAACACAAGTGCGAAAAGTGGTTTTTCAACACTAACACAAGTGCGAAAAGTGGTTTTTCAACACTAACACAAGTGCGAAAAGTGGTTTTTCCACACTAATACAAGTGCAAAAGTGGTTTCCTGCACCAACACAAGTGCGAAAAGTGGTTTTTCAACACTAACACAAGTGCGAAAAGTGGTTTTTCAACACTATCACAAGTGCAAAAAGTGTTTTTTCCACACTAATACAAGTGCAAAAGTGGTTTCCTGCACCAACACAAGTGCGAAAAGTAGTTTTTCAACAATAACACAAGTGCGAAAAGTGGTTTTTCAACACTAACACAAGTGCGAAAAGTGGTTTTTCAACACTATCACAAGTGCAAAAAGTGTTTCTTCCACAGTAATACAAGTGCAAAAGTGGTTTCCTGCACCAACACAAGTGCGAAAAGTGGTTTTTCAACACTAACACAAGTGCGAAAAGTGGTTTTTCAACACTAACACAAGTGCGAAAAGTGGTTTTTCAACACTATCACAAGTGCAAAAAGTGTTTTTTCCACACTAATACAAGTGCAAAAGTGGTTTCCTGCACCAACACAAGTGCGAAAAGTGGTTTTTCAACACAAACACAAGTGCGAAAAGTGGTTTTTCAACACTAACACAAGTGCGAAAAGTGGTTTTTCAACACTATCACAAGTGCAAAAAGTGTTTTTTCCACACTAATACAAGTGCAAAAGTGGTTTCCTGCACCAACACAAGTGTGAAAAGTGGTTTTTCAACACTAACACAAGTGCGAAAAGTGGTTTTTCAACACTAACACAAGTGCAAAAAGTGGTTTTTCAACACTATCACAAGTGCAAAAAGTGTTTTTTCCACACTAATACAAGTGCAAAAGTGGTTTCCTGCACCAACACAAGTGCGAAAAGTGGTTTTTCAACACTAACACAAGTGCGAAAAGTGGTTTTTCAACACTATCACAAGTGCAAAAAGTGTTTTTTCCACACTAATACAAGTGCAAAAGTGGTTTCCTGCACCAACACAAGTGCGAAAAGTGGTTTTTCAACACTAACACAAGTGCGAAAAGTGGGTTTTCAACACTATCACAAGTGCAAAAATTGTTTTTTCCACACTAATACAAGTGCAAACGTGGTTTCCTGCACCAACACAAGTGCGAAAAGTGGTTTTTCAACACTAACACAAGTGCGAAAAGTGGTTTTTCAACACTATCACAAGTGCAAAAAGTGTTTTTTCCACACTAATACAAGTGCAAAAGTGGTTTCCTGCACCAACACAAGTGCGAAAAGTGGTTTTTCAACACTAACACAAGTGCGAAAAGTGGTTTTTCAACACTATCACAAGTGCAAAAAGTGTTTTTTCCACACTAATACAAGTGCAAAAGTGGTTTCCTGCACCAACACAAGTGTGAAAAGTGGTTTTTCAACACTAACACAAGTGCGAAAAGTGGTTTTTCAACACTAACACAAGTGCGAAAAGTGGTTTTTCAACACTAACACAAGTGCGAAAAGTGGTTTTTCAACACTATCACAAGTGCAAAAAGTGTTTTTTCCACACTAATACAAGTGCAAAAGTGGTTTCCTGCACCAACACAAGTGCGAAAAGTGGTTTTTCAACACTAACACAAGTGCGAAAAGTGGTTTTTCAACACTAACACAAGTGCGAAAAGTGGTTTTTCCACACTAATACAAGTGCAAAAGTGGTTTCCTGCACCAACACAAGTGCGAAAAGTGGTTTTTCAACACTAACACAAGTGCGAAAAGTGGTTTTTCAACACTATCACAAGTGCAAAAATTGTTTTTTCCACACTAATACAAGTGCAAAAGTGGTTTCCTGCACCAACACAAGTGCGAAAAGTGGTTTTTCAACACTATCACAAGTGCAAAAAGTGTTTTTTCCACACTAATACAAGTGCAAAAGTGGTTTCCTGCACCAACACAAGTGCAAAAGTGGTTTCCTGCACCAACACAAGTGCGAAAAGTGGTTTTTCAACACTATCACAAGTGCAAAAAGTGTTTTTTCCACACTAATACAAGTGCGAAAAGTGGTTTTTCAACACCAACACAAGTGCGAAAAGTGGTTTTTCAACACTAGCACAAGTGCGAAAAGTGTTTTTTCCACACTAATACAAGTGCAAAAGTGGTTTCCTGCACCAACACAAGTGCGAAAAGTCCTTTTTCAACACTAACACAAGTGCGAAAAGTGGTTTTTCAACACTATCACAAGTGCAAAAATTGTTTTTTCCACACTAATACAAGTGCAAAAGTGGTTTCCTGCACCAACACAAGTGCGAAAAGTGGTTTTTCAACACTAACACAAGTGCGAAAAGTGGTTTTTCAACACTATCACAAGTGCAAAAAGTGTTTTTTCCACACTAATACAAGTGCAAAAGTGGTTTCCTGCACCAACACAAGTGCGAAAAGTGGTTTTTCAACACTATCACAAGTGCAAAAAGTGTTTTTTCCACACTAATACAAGTGCAAAAGTGGTTTCCTGCACCAACACAAGTGCGAAAAGTGGTTTTTCAACACTAACACAAGTGCGAAAAGTGGTTTTTCAACACTAACACAAGTGCGAAGTGTTTTTTCCACACTAATACAAGTGCAAAAGTGGTTTCCTGCACCAACACAAGTGCGAAAAGTGCTTTTTCAACACTAACACAAGTGCGAAAAGTGGTTTTTCAACACTATCACAAGTGCAAAAAGTGTTTTTTCCACACTAATACAAGTGCAAAAGTGGTTTCCTGCACCAACACAAGTGCGAAAAGTGGTTTTTCAACACTAACACAAGTGCGAAAAGTTGTTTTTCAACACTAACACAAGTGCGAAAAGTGGTTTTTCAACACTATCACAAGTGCAAAAAGTGTTTTTTCCACAGTAATACAAGTGCAAAAGTGGTTTTCTGCACCAACACAAGTGCGAAAAGTGGTTTTTCAACACTAACACAAGTGCAAAAAGTGGTTTTTCAACACTAACACAGGTGCGAAAAGTGGTTTTTCAACACTATCACAAGTGCAAAAAGTGTTTTTTCCACACTAATACAAGTGCAAAAGTGGTTTCCTGCACCAACACAAGTGCGAAAAGTGGTTTTTCAACACTAACACACGTGCGAAAAGTGGTTTTTCAACACTAACACAAGTGCGAAAAGTGGTTTTTCCACACTAATACAAGTGCAAAAGTGGTTTCCTGCACCAACACAAGTGCGAAAAGTGGTTTTTCAACACTAACACAAGTGCGAAAAGTGGTTTTTCAACACTATCACAAGTGCAAAAAGTGTTTTTTCCACACTAATACAAGTGCAAAAGTGGTTTCCTGCACCAACACAAGTGCGAAAAGTGGTTTTTCAACACTAACACAAGTGCGAAAAGTGGTTTTTCAACACTAACACAAGTGCGAAAAGTGCTTTTTCCACACTAATACAAGTGCAAAAGTGGTTTCCTGCACCAACACAAGTGCGAAAAGTGGTTTTTCAACACTAACACAAGTGCGAAAAGTGGTTTTTCAACACTAACCCAAGTGCGAAAAGTGGTTTTTCCACACCAATACAAGTGCAAAAGTGGTTTCCTGCACCAACACAAGTGCGAAAAGTGGTTTTTCAACACTAACACAAGTGCGAAAAGTGGTTTTTCAACACTAACACAAGTGCGAAAAGTGGTTTTTCAACACTATCACAAGTGCAAAAAGTGTTTTTTCCACACTAATACAAGTGCAAAAGTGGTTTCCTGCACCAACACAAGTGTGAAAAGTGGTTTTTCAACACTAACACAAGTGCGAAAAGTGGTTTTTCAACACTAACACAAGTGCAAAAAGTAGTTTTTCAACACTGTCACAAGTGCAAAAAGTGTTTTTTCCACACTAATACAAGTGCAAAAGTGGTTTCCTGCACCAACACAAGTGCGAAAAGTGGTTTTTCAACACTAACACAAGTGCGAATAGTGGTTTTTCCACACTAATACAAGTGCAAAAGTGGTTTCCTGCACCAACACAAGTGTGAAAAGTGGTTTTTCAACACTAACACAAGTGCGAAAAGTGGTTTTTCAACACTAACACAAGTGCGAAAAGTGTTTTTTCCACACTAATACAAGTGCAAAAGTGGTTTCCTGCACCAACACAAGTGCGAAAAGTGGTTTTTCAACACTAACACAAGTGCGAAAAGTGGTTTTTCAACACTATCACAAGTGCAAAAAGTGTTTTTTCCACACTAATACAAGTGCAAAAGTGGTTTCCTGCACCAACACAAGTGCGAAAAGTGGTTTTTCAACAATAACACAAGTGCGAAAAGTGGTTTTTCAACACTAACACAAGTGCGAAAAGTGGTTTTTCAACACTATCACAAGTGCAAAAAGTGTTTTTTCCACACCAATACAAGTGCAAAAGTGGTTTCCTGCACCAACACAAGTGCGAAAAGTGGTTTTTCAACACTAACACAAGTGCGAAAAGTGGTTTTTCAACACTAACACAAGTGCGAAAAGTGGTTTTTCAACACTATCACAAGTGCAAAAAGTGTTTTTTCCACACGAATACAAGTGCAAAAGTGGTTTCCTGCACCAACACAAGTGTGAAAAGTGGTTTTTCAACACTAACACAAGTGCGAAAAGTGGTTTTTCAACACTAACACAAGTGCAAAAAGTGGTTTTTCAACACTATCACAAGTGCAAAAAGTGTTTTTCCACACTAATACAAGTGCAAAAGTGGTTTCCTGCACCAACACAAGTGCGAAAAGTGGTTTTTCAACACTAACACAAGTGCGAAAAGTGGTTTTTCAACACTATTACAAGTGCAAAAAGTGTTTTTTCCACACTAATACAAGTGCAAAAGTGGTTTCCTGCACCAACACAAGTGCGAAAAGTGGTTTTTCAACACTATCACAAGTGCAAAAAGTGTTTTTTCCACACTAATACAAGTGCAAAAGTGGTTTCCTGCACCAACACAAGTGCGAAAAGTGGTTTTTCAACACTAACACAAGTGCGAAAAGTGGTTTTTCAACACTAACACAAGTGCGAAAAGTGTTTTTTCCACACTAATACAAGTGCAAAAGTGGTTTCCTGCACCAACACAAGTGCGAAAAGTGCTTTTTCAACACTAACACAAGTGCGAAAAGTGGTTTTTCAACACTATCACAAGTGCAAAAAGTGTTTTTTCCACACTAATACAAGTGCAAAAGTGGTTTCCTGCACCAACAAAAGTGCGAAAAGTGGTTTTTCAACACTAACACAAGTGCGAAAAGTTGTTTTTCAACACTAACACAAGTGCGAAAAGTGGTTTTTCAACACTATCACAAGTGCAAAAAGTGTTTTTTCCACACTAATACAAGTGCAAAAGTGGTTTTCTGCACCAACACAAGTGCGAAAAGTGGTTTTTCAACACTAACACAAGTGCGAAAAGTGGTTTTTCAACACTAACACAGGTGCGAAAAGTGGTTTTTCAACACTATCACAAGTGCAAAAAGTGTTTTTTCCACACTAATACAAGTGCAAAAGTGGTTTCCTGCACCAACACAGGTGCGAAAAGTGGTTTTTCAACACTAACACAAGTGCGAAAAGTGGTTTTTCAACACTAACACAAGTGCGAAAAGTGGTTTTTCCACACTAATACAAGTGCAAAAGTGGTTTCCTGCACCAACACAAGTGCGAAAAGTGGTTTTTCAACACTAACAGAAGTGCGAAAAGTGGTTTTTCAACACTATCACAAGTGCAAAAAGTGTTTTTTCCACACTAATACAAGTGCAAAAGTGGTTTCCTGCACCAACACAAGTGCGAAAAGTGGTTTTTCAACACTAACACAAGTGCGAAAAGTGGTTTTTCAACACTAACACAAGTGCGAAAAGTGGTTTTTCCACACTAATACAAGTGCAAAAGCGGTTTCCTGCACCAACACAAGTGCGAAAAGTGGTTTTTCAACACTAACACAAGTGCAAAAAGTGGTTTTTTAACACTAACACAAGTGCGAAAAGTGGTTTTTCAACACTAACACAAGTGCGCAAAGTGGTTTTTCAACACTATCACAAGTGCAAAAAGTGTTTTTTCCACACTAATACAAGTGCAAAAGTGGTTTCCTGCACCAACACAAGTGCGAAAAGTGGTTTTTCAACACTATCACAAGTGCAAAAAGTGTTTTTTCCACACTAATACAAGTGCAAAAGTGGTTTCCTGCACCAACACAAGTGCGAAAAGTGGTTTTTCAACACTAACACAAGTGCAAAAAGTGGTTTTTCAACACTAACACAAGTGCGAAAAGTGTTTTTTCCACACTAATACAAGTGCAAAAGTGGTTTCCTGCACCAACACAAGTGTGAAAAGTGCTTTTTCAACACTAACAGAAGTGCGAAAAGTGGTTTTTCAACACTATCACAAGTGCAAAAAGTGTTTCTTCCACACTAATACAAGTGCAAAAGTGGTTTCCTGCACCAACACAAGTGCGAAAAGTGGTTTTTCAACACTAACACAAGTACGAAAAGTGGTTTTTCAACACTAACACAAGTGCGAAAAGTGGTTTTTCAACACTATCACAAGTGCAAAAAGTGTTTTTTCCACACTAATACAAGTGCAAAAGTGGTTTTCTGCACCAACACAAGTGCGAAAAGTGGTTTTTCAACACTAACACAAGTGCGAAAAGTGGTTTTTCAACACTATCACAAGTGCAAAAAGTGTTTTTTCCACACTAATACAAGTGCAAAAGTGGTTTCCTGCACCAACACAAGTGCGAAAGTGGTTTTTCAACACTAACACAAGTGCGAAAAGTGGTTTTTCAACACTAACACAAGTGCGAAAAGTGGTTTTTCCACACTAATACAAGTGCAAAAGTGGTTTCCTGCACCAACACAAGTGCGAAAAGTGGTTTTTCAACACTAACACAAGTGCGAAAAGTGGTTTTTCAACACTATCACAAGTGCAAAAAGTGTTTTTTCCACACTAATACAAGTGCAAAAGTGGTTTCCTGCACCAACACAAGTGCGAAAAGTGGTTTTTCAACAATAACACAAGTGCGAAAAGTGGTTTTTCAACACTAACACAAGTGCGAAAAGTGTTTTTTCCACACTAATACAAGTGCAAAAGTGGTTTCCTGCACCAACACAAGTGCGAAAAGTGGTTTTTCAACACTATCACAAGTGCAAAAAGTGTTTTTTCCACACTAATACAAGTGCAAAAGTGGTTTCCTGCACCAACACAAGTGCGAAAAGTGGTTTTTCAACACTAACACAAGTGCAAAAAGTGGTTTTTCAACACTAACACAAGTGCGAAAAGTGTTTTTTCCACACTAATACAAGTGCAAAAGTGGTTTCCTGCACCAACACAAGTGTGAAAAGTGCTTTTTCAACACTAACACAAGTGCGAAAAGTGGTTTTTCAACACTATCACAAGTGCAAAAAGTGTTTCTTCCACACTAATACAAGTGCAAAAGTGGTTTCCTGCACCAACATAAGTGCGAAAAGTGGTTTTTCAACACTAACACAAGTGCGAAAAGTGGTTTTTCAACACTAACACAAGTGCGAAAAGTGGTTTTTCAACACTATCACAAGTGCAAAAAGTGTTTTTTCCACACTAATACAAGTGCAAACGTGGTTTTCTGCACCAACACAAGTGCGAAAAGTGGTTTTTCAACACTAACACAAGTGCGAAAAGTGGTTTTTCAACACTATCACAAGTGCAAAAAGTGTTTTTTCCACACTAATACAAGTGCAAAAGTGGTTTCCTGCACCAACACAAGTGCGAAAAGTGGTTTTTCAACACTAACACAAGTGCGAAAAGTGGTTTTTCAACACTAACACAAGTGCGAAAAGTGGTTTTTCCACACTAATACAAGTGCAAAAGTGGTTTCCTGCACCAATACAAGTGCGAAAAGTGGTTTTTCAACAATAACACAAGTGCGAAAAGTGGTTTTTCAACACTAACACAAGTGCGAAAAGTGGTTTTTCAACACTATCACAAGTGCAAAAAGTGTTTTTTCCACACTAATACAAGTGCAAAAGTGGTTTCCTGCACCAACACAAGTGCGAAAAGTGGTTTTTCAACACTAACACAAGTGCGAAAAGTGGTTTTTCAACACTAACACAAGTGCGAAAAGTGGTTTTTCAACACTATCACAAGTGCAAAAAGTGTTTTTTCCACACTAATACAAGTGCAAAAGTGGTTTCCTACGCCAACACAAGTGTGAAAAGTGGTTTTTCAACACGAACACAAGTGCGAAAAAAGTGGTTTTTCAACACTAACACAAGTGCAAAAAGTGGTTTTTCAACACTATCACAAGTGCAAAAAGTGTTTTTTTTCCACACTAATACAAGGCAAAAGTGGTTTCCTGCACCAACACAAGTGCGAAAAGTGGTTTTTCAACACTAACACAAGTGCGAAAAGTGGTTTTTCAACACTAACACAAGTGCAAAAAGTGGTTTTTCAACACTATCAAGTGCAAAAAGTGTTTTTCCACACTAATACAAGTGCAAAAGTGTTTCCTGCACCAACACAAGTGCGAAAAGTGGTTTTTCAACACTAACACAAGTGCGAAAAGTGGTTTTTCAACACTATTACAAGTGCAAAAAGTGTTTTTTCCACACTAATACAAGTGCAAAAGTGGTTTCCTGCACCAACACAAGTGCGAAAAGTGGTTTTTCAACACTATCACAAGTGCAAAAAGTGTTTTTTCCACACTAATACAAGTGCAAAAGTGGTTTCCTGCACCAACACAAGTGCGAAAAGTGGTTTTTCAACACTAACACAAGTGCGAAAAGTGGTTTTTCAACACTAACACAAGTGCGAAAAGTGTTTTTTCCACACTAATACAAGTGCAAAAGTGGTTTCCTGCACCAACACAAGTGCGAAAAGTGCTTTTTCAACACTAACACAAGTGCGAAAAGTGGTTTTTCAACACTATCACAAGTGCAAAAAGTGTTTTTTCCACACTAATACAAGTGCAAAAGTGGTTTCCTGCACCAACACAAGTGCGAAAAGTGGTTTTTCAACACTAACACAAGTGCGAAAAGTTGTTTTTCAACACTAACACAAGTGCGAAAAGTGGTTTTTCAACACTATCACAAGTGCAAAAAGTGTTTTTTCCACACTAATACAAGTGCAAAAGTGGTTTTCTGCACCAACACAAGTGCGAAAAGTGGTTTTTCAACACTAACACAAGTGCGAAAAGTGGTTTTTCAACACTAACACAGGTGCGAAAAGTGGTTTTTCAACACTATCACAAGTGCAAAAAGTGTTTTTTCCACACTAATACAAGTGCAAAAGTGGTTTCCTGCACCAACACAGGTGCGAAAAGTGGTTTTTCAACACTAACACAAGTGCGAAAAGTGGTTTTTCAACACTAACACAAGTGCGAAAAGTGGTTTTTCCACACTAATACAAGTGCAAAAGTGGTTTCCTGCACCAACACAAGTGCGAAAAGTGGTTTTTCAACACTAACACAAGTGCGAAAAGTGGTTTTTCAACACTATCACAAGTGCAAAAAGTGTTTTTTCCACACTAATACAAGTGCAAAAGTGGTTTCCTGCACCAACACAAGTGCGAAAAGTGGTTTTTCAACACTAACACAAGTGCGAAAAGTGGTTTTTCAACACTAACACAAGTGCGAAAAGTGGTTTTTCCACACTAATACAAGTGCAAAAGCGGTTTCCTGCACCAACACAAGTGCGAAAAGTGGTTTTTCAACACTAACACAAGTGCAAAAAGTGGTTTTTTAACACTAACACAAGTGCGAAAAGTGGTTTTTCAACACTAACACAAGTGCGCAAAGTGGTTTTTCAACACTATCACAAGTGCAAAAAGTGTTTTTTCCACACTAATACAAGTGCAAAAGTGGTTTCCTGCACCAACACAAGTGCGAAAAGTGGTTTTTCAACACTATCACAAGTGCAAAAAGTGTTTTTTCCACACTAATACAAGTGCAAAAGTGGTTTCCTGCACCAACACAAGTGCGAAAAGTGGTTTTTCAACACTAACACAAGTGCAAAAAGTGGTTTTTCAACACTAACACAAGTGCGAAAAGTGTTTTTTCCACACTAATACAAGTGCAAAAGTGGTTTCCTGCACCAACACAAGTGTGAAAAGTGCTTTTTCAACACTAACAGAAGTGCGAAAAGTGGTTTTTCAACACTATCACAAGTGCAAAAAGTGTTTCTTCCACACTAATACAAGTGCAAAAGTGGTTTCCTGCACCAACACAAGTGCGAAAAGTGGTTTTTCAACACTAACACAAGTACGAAAAGTGGTTTTTCAACACTAACACAAGTGCGAAAAGTGGTTTTTCAACACTATCACAAGTGCAAAAAGTGTTTTTTCCACACTAATACAAGTGCAAAAGTGGTTTTCTGCACCAACACAAGTGCGAAAAGTGGTTTTTCAACACTAACACAAGTGCGAAAAGTGGTTTTTCAACACTATCACAAGTGCAAAAAGTGTTTTTTCCACACTAATACAAGTGCAAAAGTGGTTTCCTGCACCAACACAAGTGCGAAAGTGGTTTTTCAACACTAACACAAGTGCGAAAAGTGGTTTTTCAACACTAACACAAGTGCGAAAAGTGGTTTTTCCACACTAATACAAGTGCAAAAGTGGTTTCCTGCACCAACACAAGTGCGAAAAGTGGTTTTTCAACACTAACACAAGTGCGAAAAGTGGTTTTTCAACACTATCACAAGTGCAAAAAGTGTTTTTTCCACACTAATACAAGTGCAAAAGTGGTTTCCTGCACCAACACAAGTGCGAAAAGTGGTTTTTCAACAATAACACAAGTGCGAAAAGTGGTTTTTCAACACTAACACAAGTGCGAAAAGTGTTTTTTCCACACTAATACAAGTGCAAAAGTGGTTTCCTGCACCAACACAAGTGCGAAAAGTGGTTTTTCAACACTATCACAAGTGCAAAAAGTGTTTTTTCCACACTAATACAAGTGCAAAAGTGGTTTCCTGCACCAACACAAGTGCGAAAAGTGGTTTTTCAACACTAACACAAGTGCAAAAAGTGGTTTTTCAACACTAACACAAGTGCGAAAAGTGTTTTTTCCACACTAATACAAGTGCAAAAGTGGTTTCCTGCACCAACACAAGTGTGAAAAGTGCTTTTTCAACACTAACACAAGTGCGAAAAGTGGTTTTTCAACACTATCACAAGTGCAAAAAGTGTTTCTTCCACACTAATACAAGTGCAAAAGTGGTTTCCTGCACCAACATAAGTGCGAAAAGTGGTTTTTCAACACTAACACAAGTGCGAAAAGTGGTTTTTCAACACTAACACAAGTGCGAAAAGTGGTTTTTCAACACTATCACAAGTGCAAAAAGTGTTTTTTCCACACTAATACAAGTGCAAACGTGGTTTTCTGCACCAACACAAGTGCGAAAAGTGGTTTTTCAACACTAACACAAGTGCGAAAAGTGGTTTTTCAACACTATCACAAGTGCAAAAAGTGTTTTTTCCACACTAATACAAGTGCAAAAGTGGTTTCCTGCACCAACACAAGTGCGAAAAGTGGTTTTTCAACACTAACACAAGTGCGAAAAGTGGTTTTTCAACACTAACACAAGTGCGAAAAGTGGTTTTTCCACACTAATACAAGTGCAAAAGTGGTTTCCTGCACCAATACAAGTGCGAAAAGTGGTTTTTCAACAATAACACAAGTGCGAAAAGTGGTTTTTCAACACTAACACAAGTGCGAAAAGTGGTTTTTCAACACTATCACAAGTGCAAAAAGTGTTTTTTCCACACTAATACAAGTGCAAAAGTGGTTTCCTGCACCAACACAAGTGCGAAAAGTGGTTTTTCAACACTAACACAAGTGCGAAAAGTGGTTTTTCAACACTAACACAAGTGCGAAAAGTGGTTTTTCAACACTATCACAAGTGCAAAAAGTGTTTTTTCCACACTAATACAAGTGCAAAAGTGGTTTCCTACGCCAACACAAGTGTGAAAAGTGGTTTTTCAACACTAACACAAGTGCGAAAAGTGGTTTTTCAACACTAACACAAGTGCAAAAAGTGGTTTTTCAACACTATCACAAGTGCAAAAAGTGTTTTTTCCACACTAATACAAGTGCAAAAGTGGTTTCCTGCACCAACACAAGTGCGAAAAGTGGTTTTTCAACACTAACACAAGTGCGAAAAGTGGTTTTTCAACACTATCACAAGTGCAAAAAGTGTTTTTTCCACACTAATACAAGTGCAAAAGTGGTTTCCTGCACCAACACAAGTGCGAAAAGTGGTTTTTCAACACTATCACAAGTGCAAAAAGTGTTTTTTCCACACTAATACAAGTGCAAAAGTGGTTTCCTGCACCAACACAAGTGCGAAAAGTGGTTTTTCAACACTAACACAAGTGCGAGAAGTGGTTTTTCAACACTAACACAAGTGCGAAAAGTGTTTTTTCCACACTAATACAAGTGCAAAAGTGGTTTCCTGCACCAACACAAGTGCGAAAAGTGCTTTTTCAACACTAACACAAGTGCGAAAAGTGGTTTTTCAACACTATCACAAGTGCAAAAAGTGTTTTTTCCACACTAATACAAGAGCAAAAGTGGTTTCCTGCACCAACACAAGTGCGAAAAGTGGTTTTCCAACACTAACACAAGTGCGAAAAGTTGTTTTTCAACACTAACACAAGTGCGAAAAGTGGTTTTTCAACACTATCACAAGTGCAAAAAGTGTTTTTTCCACACTAATACAAGTGCAAAAGAGGTTTTCTGCACCAACACAAGTGCGAAAAGTGGTTTTTCAACACTAACACAAGTGCGAAAAGTGGTTTTTCAACACTAACACAGGTGCGAAAAGTGGTTTTTCAACACTATCACAAGTGCAAAAAGTGTTTTTTCCACACTAATACAAGTGCAAAAGTGGTTTCCTGCACCAACACAAGTGCGAAAAGTGGTTTTTGAACACTAACACAAGTGCGAAAAGTGGTTTTTCAACACTAACACAAGTGCGAAAAGTGGTTTTTCCACACTAATACAAGTGCAAAAGTGGTTTCCTGCACCAACACAAGTGCGAAAAGTGGTTTTTCAACACTAACACAAGTGCGAAAAGTGGTTTTTCAACACTATCACAAGTGCAAAAAGTGTTTTTTCCACACTAATACAAGTGCAAAAGTGGTTTCCTGCACCAACACAAGTGCGAAAAGTGGTTTTTTCAACACTAACACAAGTGCGAAAAGTGGTTTTTCAACACTAACACAAGTGCGAAAAGTGCTTTTCCACACTAATACAAGTGCAAAAGCGGTTTCCTGCACCAACACAAGTGCGAAAAGTGGTTTTTCAACACTAACACAAGTGCAAAAAGTGGTTTTTCAACACTAACACAAGTGCGAAAAGTGGTTTTTCAACACTAACCCAAGTGCGAAAAGTGGTTTTTTCCACACCAATACAAGTGCAAAAGTGGTTTCCTGCACCAACACAAGTGCGAAAAGTGGTTTTTCAACACTAACACAAGTGCGAAAAGTGGTTTTTCAACACTAACACAAGTGCGAAAAGTGGTTTTTCAACACTATCACAAGTGCAAAAAGTGTTTTTTCCAAACTAATACAAGTGCAAAAGTGGTTTCCTGCACCAACACAAGTGTGAAAAGTGGTTTTTCAACACTAACACAAGTGCGAAAAGTGGTTTTTCAACACTAACACAAGTGCAAAAAGTGGTTTTTTCAACACTGTCACAAGTGCAAAAAGTGTTTTTTCCACACTAATACAAGTGCAAAAGTGGTTTCCTGCACCAACACAAGTGCGAAAAGTGGTTTTTCAACACTAACACAAGTGCGAATAGTGGTTTTTCCACACTAATACAAGTGCAAAAGTGGTTTCCTGCACCAACACAAGTGCGAAAAGTGGTTTTTCAACACTAACACAAGTGCGAAAAGTGGTTTTTCAACACTAACACAAGTGCGAAAAGTGTTTTTTCCACACTAATACAAGTGCAAAAGTGGTTTCCTGCACCAACACAAGTGCGAAAAGTGGTTTTTCAACACTAACACAAGTGCGAAAAGTGGTTTTTCAACACTATCACAAGTGCAAAAAGTGTTTTTTTCCACACTAATACAAGTGCAAAAGTGGTTTCCTGCACCAACACAAGTGCGAAAAGTGGTTTTTCAACAATAACACAAGTGCGAAAAGTGTTTTTCAACACTAACACAAGTGCGAAAAGTGGTTTTTCAACACTATCACAAGTGCAAAAAGTGTTTTTTCCACACTAATACAAGTGCAAAAGTGGTTTCCTGCACCAACACAAGTGCGAAAAGTGGTTTTTCAACACTAACACAAGTGCGAAAAGTGGTTTTTCAACACTAACACAATTGCGAAAAGTGGTTTTTCAACACTATCACAAGTGCAAAAAGTGTTTTTTCCACACGAATACAAGTGCAAAAGTGGTTTCCTGCACCAACACAAGTGTGAAAAGTGGTTTTTCAACACTAACACAAGTGCGAAAAGTGGTTTTTCAACACTAACACAAGTGCAAAAAGTGGTTTTTCAACACTATCACAAGTGCAAAAAGTGTTTTTTCCACACTAATACAAGTGCAAAAGTGGTTTCCTGCACCAACACAAGTGCGAAAAGTGGTTTTTCAACACTAACACAAGTGCGAAAAGTGGTTTTTCAACACTATCACAAGTGCAAAAAGTGTTTTTTCCACACTAATACAAGTGCAAAAGTGGTTTCCTGCACCAACACAAGTGCGAAAAGTGGTTTTTCAACACTATCACAAGTGCAAAAAGTGTTTTTTCCACACTAATACAAGTGCAAAAGTGGTTTCCTGCACCAACACAAGTGCGAAAAGTGGTTTTTCAACACTAACACAAGTGCGAAAAGTGGTTTTTCAACACTAACACAAGTGCGAAAAGTGTTTTTTCCACACTAATACAAGTGCAAAAGTGGTTTCCTGCACCAACACAAGTGCGAAAAGTGCTTTTTCAACACTAACACAAGTGCGAAAAGTGGTTTTTCAACACTATCACAAGTGCAAAAAGTGTTTTTTCCACACTAATACAAGTGCAAAAGTGGTTTCCTGCACCAACACAAGTGCGAAAAGTGGTTTTTTCAACACTAACACAAGTGCGAAAAGTTGTTTTTCAACACTAACACAAGTGCGAAAAGTGGTTTTTCAACACTATCACAAGTGCAAAAAGTGTTTTTTCCACACTAATACAAGTGCAAAAGTGGTTTTCTGCACCAACACAAGTGCGAAAAGTGGTTTTTCAACACTAACACAAGTGCGAAAAGTGGTTTTTCAACACTAACACAGGTGCGAAAAGTGGTTTTTCAACACTATCACAAGTGCAAAAAGTGTTTTTTCCACACTAATACAAGTGCAAAAGTGGTTTCCTGCACCAACACAAGTGTGAAAAGTGGTTTTTCAACACTAACACAAGTGCGAAAAGTGGTTTTTCAACACTAACACAAGTGCGAAAAGTGGTTTTTCCACACTAATACAAGTGCAAAAGTGGTTTCCTGCACCAACCACAAGTGCGAAAAGTGGTTTTTCAACACTAACACAAGTGCGAAAAGTGGTTTTTCAACACTATCACAAGTGCAAAAAGTGTTTTTTCCACACTAATACAAGTGCAAAAGTGGTTTCCTGCACCAACACAAGTGCGAAAAGTGGTTTTTTAACACTAACACAAGAGCGAAAAGTGGTTTTTCAACACTAACACAAGTGCGAAAAGTGGTTTTTCCACACTAATACAAGTGCAAAAGCGGTTTCCTGCACCAACACAAGTGCGAAAAGTGGTTTTTCAACACTAACACAAGTGCAAAAAGTGGTTTTTTAACACTAACACAAGTGCGAAAAGTGGTTTTTCAACACTAACACAAGTGCGAAAAGTGGTTTTTCAACACTATCACAAGTGCAAAAAGTGTTTTTTCCACACTAATACAAGTGCAAAAGTGGTTTCCTGCACCAACACAAGTGCAAAAAGTGGTTTTTCAACACTATCACAAGTGCAAAAAGTGTTTTTTCCACACTAATACAAGTGCAAAAGTGGTTTCCTGCACCAACACAAGTGCGAAAAGTGGTTTTTCAACACTAACACAAGTGCAAAAGGTGGTTTTTCAACACTAACACAAGTGCGAAAAGTGTTTTTTCCACACTAATACAAGTGCAAAAGTGGTTTCCTGCACCAACACAAGTGTGAAAAGTGCTTTTTCAACACTAACACAAGTGCGAAAAGTGGTTTTTCAACACTATCACAAGTGCAAAAAGTGTTTCTTCCACACTAATACAAGTGCAAAAGTGGTTTCCTGCACCAACATAAGTGCGAAAAGTGGTTTTTCAACACTAACACAAGTGCGAAAAGTGGTTTTTCAACACTAACACAAGTGCGAAAAGTGGTTTTTCAACACTATCACAAGTGCAAAAAGTGTTTTTTCCACACTAATACAAGTGCAAACGTGGTTTTCTGCACCAACACAAGTGCGAAAAGTGGTTTTTCAACACTAACACAAAGTGCGAAAAGTGGTTTTTCAACACTATCACAAGTGCAAAAAGTGTTTTTTCCACACTAATACAAGTGCAAAAGTGGTTTCCTGCACCAACACAAGTGCGAAAAGTGGTTTTTCAACACTAACACAAGTGCGAAAAGTGGTTTTTCAACACTAACACAAGTGCGAAAAGTGGTTTTTCCACACTAATACAAGTGCAAAAGTGGTTTCCTGCACCAACACAAGTGCGAAAAGTGGTTTTTCAACACTAACAAAAGTGCGAAAAGTGGTTTTTCAACACTATCACAAGTGCAAAAAGTGTTTTTTCCACACTAATACAAGTGCAAAAGTGGTTTCCTGCACCAACACAAGTGCGAAAAGTAGTTTTTCAACAATAACACAAGTGCGAAAAGTGGTTTTTCAACACTAACACAAGTGCGAAAAGTGGTTTTTCAACACTATCACAAGTGCAAAAAGTGTTTCTTCCACAGTAATACAAGTGCAAAAGTGGTTTCCTGCACCAACACAAGTGCGAAAAGTGGTTTTTCAACACTAACACAAGTGCGAAAAGTGGTTTTTCAACACTAACACAAGTGCGAAAAGTGGTTTTTCAACACTATCACAAGTGCAAAAAGTGTTTTTTCCACACTAATACAAGTGCAAAAGTGGTTTCCTGCACCAACACAAGTGCGAAAAGTGGTTTTTCAACACAAACACAAGTGCGAAAAGTGGTTTTTCAATACTAACACAAGTGCGAAAAGTGGTTTTTCAACACTATCACAAGTGCAAAAAGTGTTTTTTCCACACTAATACAAGTGCAAAAGTGGTTTCCTGCACCAACACAAGTGTGAAAAGTGGTTTTTCAACACTAACACAAGTGCGAAAAGTGGTTTTTTCAACACTAACACAAGTGCAAAAAGTGGTTTTTCAACACTATCACAAGTGCAAAAGTGTTTTTTCAACACTATCACAAGTGCAAAAAGTGTTTTTTCCACACTAATACAAGTGCAAAAGTGGTTTCCTGCACCAACACAAGTGCGAAAAGTGGTTTTTCAACACTAACACAAGTGCGAAAAGTGGTTTTTCAACACTATCACAAGTGCAAAAAGTGTTTTTTCCACACTAATACAAGTGCAAAAGTGGTTTCCTGCACCAACACAAGTGCGAAAAGTGGTTTTTCAACACTAACACAAGTGCGAAAAGTGGGTTTTCAACACTATCACAAGTGCAAAAATTGTTTTTTCCACACTAATACAAGTGCAAACGTGGTTTCCTGCACCAACACAAGTGCGAAAAGTGGTTTTTCAACACTAACACAAGTGCGAAAAGTGGTTTTTCAACACTATCACAAGTGCAAAAAGTGTTTTTTCCACACTAATACAAGTGCAAAAGTGGTTTCCTGCACCAACACAAGTGCGAAAAGTGGTTTTCAACACTAACACAAGTGCGAAAAGTGGTTTTTCAACACTATCACAAGTGCAAAAAGTGTTTTTTCCACACTAATACAAGTGCAAAAGTGGTTTCCTGCACCAACACAAGTGTGAAAAGTGGTTTTTCAACACTAACACAAGTGCGAAAAGTGGTTTTTCAACACTAACACAAGTGCGAAAAGTGGTTTTTCAACACTAACACAAGTGCGAAAAGTGGTTTTTCAACACTATCACAAGTGCAAAAAGTGTTTTTTCCACACTAATACAAGTGCAAAAGTGGTTTCCTGCACCAACACAAGTGCGAAAAGTGGTTTTTCAACACTAACACAAGTGCGAAAAGTGGTTTTTCAACACTAACACAAGTGCGAAAAAGTGGTTTTTCCACACTAATACAAGTGCAAAAGTGGTTTCCTGCACCAACACAAGTGCGAAAAGTGTTTTTCAACACTAACACAAGTGCGAAAAGTGGTTTTTCAACACTATCACAAGTGCAAAAATTGTTTTTTTCCACACTAATACAAGTGCAAAAGTGGTTTCCTGCACCAACACAAGTGCGAAAAGTGGTTTTTCAACACTATCACAAGTGCAAAAAGTGTTTTTTTCCACACTAATACAAGTGCAAAGTGGTTTCCTGCACCAACACAAGTGCAAAAGTGGTTTCCTGCACCAACACAAGTGCGAAAAGTGTTTTTCAACACTATCACAAGTGCAAAAAGTCTTTTTTCCACACTAATACAAGTGCGAAAAGTGGTTTTTCAACACCAACACAAGTGCGAAAAGTGGTTTTTCAACACTAGCACAAGTGCGAAAAGTGTTTTTCACACTAATACAAGTGCAAAAGTGGTTTCCTGCACCAACACAAGTGCGAAAAGTCCTTTTTCAACACTAACACAAGTGCGAAAAGTGGTTTTTCAACACTATCACAAGTGCAAAAATTGTTTTTTCCACACTAGTACAAGTGCAAAAGTGGTTTTCTGCACCAACACAAGTGCGAAAAGTGGTTTTTCAACACTAACACAAGTGCGAAAAGTGGTTTTCAACACTAACACAGGTGCGAAAAGTGGTTTTTCAACACTAACACAAGTGCGAAAAGTGGTTTTTTCCACACTAATACAAGTGCAGAAGTGGTTTCCTGCACCAACACAAGTGCGAAAAGTGGTTTTTCAACACTAACACAAGTGCGAAAAGTGGTTTTTCAACACTAACACAAGTGCGAAAAAGTGGTTTTTCAACACTATCACAATGTGCAAAAAGTGTTTTTTCCACACTAATACAAGTGCAAAAGTGGTTTCCTGCACCAACACAAGTGTGAAAAGTGGTTTTTCAACACTAACACAAGTGCGAAAAGTGGTTTTTCAACACTAACACAAGTGCAAAAAGTGGTTTTTCAACACTTTCACAAGTGCAAAAAGTGTTTTTTCCACACTAATACAAGTGCAAAAGTGGTTTCCTGCACCAACACAAGTGCGAAAAGTGGTTTTTCAACACTAACACAAGTGCGAAAAGTGGTTTTTCAACACTATCACAAGTGCAAAAAGTGTTTTTTTCCACACTAATACATGTGCAAAAGTGGTTTCCTGCACCAACACAAGTGCGAAAAGTGGTTTTTCAACACTATCACAAGTGCAAAAAGTGTTTTTTTCCACACTAATACAAGTGCAAAAGTGGTTTCCTGCACCAACACAAGTGCGAAAAGTGGCTTTTTCAACACTAACACAAGTGCGAAAAGTGGTTTTTTCAACACTATCACAAGTGCAAAAAGTGTTTTTTCCACACTAATACAAGTGCAAAAGTGGTTTCCTGCACCAACACAAGTGCGAAAAGTGGTTTTTCAACACTAACACAAGTGCGAAAAGTTGTTTTTCAACACTAACACAAGTGCGAAAAGTGGTTTTTCAACACTATCACAAGTGCAAAAAGTGTTTTTTCCACACTAATACAAGTGCAAAAGTGGTTTTCTGCACCAACACAAGTGCGAAAAGTGGTTTTTCAACACTAACACAAGTGCGAAAAGTGGTTTTTCAACACTAACACAGGTGCGAAAAGTGGTTTTTCAACACTATCACAAGTGCAAAAAGTGTTTTTTCCACACTAATACAAGTGCAAAAGTGGTTTCCTGCACCAACACAAGTGTGAAAAGTGGTTTTTCAACACTAACACAAGTGCGAAAAGTGGTTTTTCAACACTAACACAAGTGCGAAAAGTGGTTTTTTCCACACTAATACAAGTGCAAAAGTGGTTTCCTGCACCAACACAAGTGCGAAAAGTGGTTTTTCAACACTAACACAAGTGCGAAAAGTGGTTTTTTCAACACTATCACAAGTGCAAAAAGTGTTTTTTTCCACACTAATACAAGTGCAAAAGTGGTTTCCTGCACCAACACAAGTGCGAAAAGTGGTTTTTTAACACTAACACAAGAGC
>NW_027619905.1:0-26779 GCF_964187855.1 Myxine glutinosa
CATACATATATATATATATACATACAATATATATATATATACATACATATATATATATATACATACATATATAATATATATACATACATATATATATATACTACATACATATATATATATATACATACATATATATATATATACATACATATATATATATATACATACATATATATATACATACATATACATATATATACATACATACATATACATTTATATATACTACATACATATACATATACATACATATACATAACATATACATATATACATACATACATATACATATATACTACATAATATATATATAAATATACATACATACATTATATATATATATATGTATATATATATATATATATATATATATATAATATATATATATAATATATATATATATATATATATATATATTAAACACAGTTTGTGTGTGTGTGAGTGTGTGTGTGTAATGTTACGGTAGACTCCTAAACGGAGAGGCTCACGTACTTGATATTTTGCACAAACATGGCCATTGAGCCTGGGAAGAACATGGTCAACCTAAAAATTTATTTCATAATATTTTTAAACCATATTTTTACCTCAGCGCATTTCAGCGAGGCATATTATGACCGGAATGGCAGAGCAGCGCGCTGATTCGCTCAGAGCGATCACGTGATGTTCCTTGCCGCCATTAACTCAGTTACGCGTTCGCACGTAATTTCAGAGCGAAAAGCGATTCCGTTTTTTCACATTTCAGCGAGGAACATTGCCATTCAGACCACATAGGTTTTTTCCCCTTTCATCTTTAGATCCATATTTTTTGCCATAACGTCGCGCATTATGGCTCTCTCGAGCTCGAGTTAGCCAATCACTGGGGGCATGAAGGCCAAGTTGGCCACGCCCACGACGCAGAGTTGCAATCGATCGCTCAGAGCGATCACGTGATGTTCCTTGCCGCGCGATTTCCGTTTTTTTCACATTTCAGCGAGGAACATTGCCATTCACATCACATAGGTTTTTTTTCTTTCATCTTTAGATCCACATTTTTTCAGCGAGGAATATTATACACAGATTCTGAATCGGTGGCAGAGCAGCGCGCTGATTCGACGATTCGCGTGCCCTCCCCCCTCCCTCTCCCCCCTCTCCTCCCCTCCCCCCCCTCTCCTCCTCCCTCCCCCCCCCTCTTCTCCCTCACGTTTATACACGGAATGCCGGGTACTTCCCCCCCCCCCTCTCCTCCCCTCCTCCCCCCCCTCTCCTCCCCCTCCCTCCTCCCCCCCTCTCCTCCCCTCCCCTCCCCCTCCTCCCCCCCCTCTCCTCCCCTCCCTCCCTCCTCTCCCCCCCTCTCCTCCCCTCCCCTCCCTCCTCCTCCCCCCTCTCCTCCCCTCCCCTCCCCTCCTCCCCCCCTCTCCTCCTCCCCCCCTCTCCTCCCCTCCCCCCCCCTCTCCTCCCCTCCCCCCCTCACGTTTATACACGGAATGCCGGGTACTATCCCCCCCTTCCCCTCCCCCTCCCCTCCCCCCTCCCCCATCCCCCCTCCCCTTCCCCTCCCCATCCCCCCCTCCCCTCCCCCCTTCCCCTCCCCCCCTCACCCTCCCCCCTCCCCCCTCCCTCTTCCCCCTACCCCTCCCCTCCCCCCTCCCTCTTCCCCCTCTCCTCCCCTCCCCCCTCTCCTCCCCTCCCCCCCCTCACGTTTATACACGGAATGCCGGGTACTTCCCCCCCTTCCCCTCCCCCCTTCCCCTCCCCTCCCCTCCCCCCTCCCCATCCCCCCTCCCCTTCCCCTCCCCCATCCCCCCCTCCCCTCCCCCTTCCCCTCCCCCCCCTCACCCTCCCCCCTCCCCCCTCCCTCTTCCCCTACCCCTCCCCCTCCTCTTCCCCCTCCCCTTCCCCCCTCCCCCCTCCCCTCCTCCCCCTCCCCCCCTTTTACTTTGCTTTGCAGCTCCCTCTGTGCACACCTTACATTTGAATGTCGCTGCCACACTGGTTAATGACCCTCTCAGACCACATTTTTGATGAACCCACTCAGCGCACATTGTACATTGAATGGAGTTCACTCCGACACCCTTCCGACACACAGCACAGGGCCACTTCCAGTTCTTTCCACCTCACCACATGCTTTACCACTTGCCAGCACCTTCGTCTTTCCGATATTCACCTTCAGACCTTTGTCTCCATACATTCCTTCCATTTGTTCATCTTTTCCTTCAGTCCATCCATACTTTCCGCAATCAACACCAGATCATCTGCATACAACAACTCCCACGGTAAACCCCTCCTTTACGTTCCGAGCCAGCACCTCCATCACAGCTACAAATAGTGGTGGCCTTAGTACCGACCCCTGATGCACTCCCACCTTCACCTCAAACTCACCACTGTTCCCGTCCTTCGTCCTTTCAGCTGTGCGCGCTCTTTTGTACATTGCCATCACTACTCTGATCAACCATTCCTCCACTCCTAACTTCCTCAATGCCCATGTCAATACTTTGTGTGGAACCCTATTGAATGCTTTCTCCAGATCAACAAACCCAAGAAACAACTTCTTCCTCTTCTCCATGTACTTCTCCTGCAACTGCCTCACAATGAAAGCGTGTCTGTCGTTCCTCTTCCTGGCATAAATCCAAACTGCATTTCGTCGATCTTCACTTTCTTCCTTATCCTCCTCTCCAACACCCTTTCCAATACCTTCATTCCATGCTCCAATAACTTTATCGCTCGGTCCGAGCCACACTCCAGAGGGTCACCTTTCCCCTTGTATAGAAGGACGAGGGTACTCGGTTCGCAATCCACTGGAATGCGGCCTTCTTTCACCACCAGATTACAGATCTGTCATTCTCTTCACACCCCAACTTCCTGCTGCCTGCTGCCTTCAACATATCTCCCACAACTCCCGTCGGCCCTCCCGCTTTTCTGCCCTTCATTGCTTTTATCGCTTCCTCAACTTCCTTCTCAGTTATCTCTCTGCCGGTCCTAAAACTGGGTTACTCTCTATGTTGCCATCCCATTCATTCTCTGTATTCAACAGCATTTCCATATATCTTTTCCATCTTCTTTTAATTCCATCTGGGGTCGACAACGATTTGGTCCCACTTCATCCTTCAAGCAACTCACCCCCATCACATCACACCTCTCTTTCGCTATCTGCTTTGCAATCCTGAATACTGCTTTCTGACCCTTTTCCGAATCCAAGCGTTCTCCTAACATTTTCCTACATGCCTCCTGCGCCTTTGCTACCTCTTTCTTTGCAGCCTTCCTGGCTGCCTTATAACTTTCATGCTCTGCTGTTTCTGCTCCCGTACCCTTCGCCTTCTGCCCCTCCTTGAACTTCTTCCTCTTCTCGTCAATCCTCTTTCCAACTTCATCATCCCAACCCCATGTTTCCGAGTGCCTTTTGTCTTTTTGTCCATCTTGATTTGGTCCTTTTGGGTGATTTGGTCCTTTTGTCCATCCACATACCTCACCAACGGCTCCCAACAGACTAGCTTTCATTGACATCCAACCACTTTCAAGCTCAACCACATCATCCTCGACCCTACTCAGCCTCTCTTTTAATGCCTCCCTTACTGTCACCTTTCAACCTCCACACCTTCATTCTCGGTTGGTACTTCACACCGCCGAGCTCTCCTTGCACCTTTCACCCTTATGTCGCAGACAACCAAGTGGTGCTGTGAAACAGCCTCCTCCCCCCAGGATCACCTTTGTGTCCCGGAGGTGCCCCCTATCTCACCTACGCACCATCAGGTAGTCAACGGTTGTCGTCGACCCACCTGACGTGTATGTAACAAGCTTATTATCCTCTTTCTGGAACTGAGTATTACAAATCAACAAATCAGCTCCATCAGCAAACTCCAAAGTCCTTTCACCTTCTCCATTTCTCACACCATATCCGTAACCCCCATGAACTCCGTCAAAACCATCCATACTCCTTCCCACATGTCCATTTAGGTCTCCTCCTACCACAACAACTTCCTCATCTTTCACGTTTTCCATCAGCTTCTCTATCGCACACCAGAACTTGTCCTTCTCTTCATCGCTTCGACCAACCTGCGGAGCATATCCGAGATGACGTTCACCAAGAGCTTTCCAATCATTCATTTTCACCATCATCAACCTATCACTCACTCTCGTCACATTCACCACACTGTCTACAAACTCCTCAGAAAACAGGACACCAACACCATTCACGCCCTCCGGGCACCCTTGCCACACAAACCTGTATTTCTGTCCCTGCCTACCCTTCACCATTCTCACACCACTTCCCTTCCATCTCGTCTCTTGCACACAACATATGTCCACTCTTCTTCTGACCAATACTTCCACCACTTCTCCTGATCTCCCTGTCATTGTCCCCTACATTCCATGTCCCAAACCTCAGAAACCGATCTCCACTTCGGGCTGTACCCTGCCCATATGTAGTTGTAATTGTCATGGTCTCTCTTTTTGAGGCAATGTTTTTATGGCCGGATGCCCTTCCTGACGCCAATCCTCTTTGTCGTCTCTTACGACATGCAGGGATACGGTGTAACTATTCTAACCCAGGGTACACACTGGGAAACGTTTAAAAACATGGAAACTCTGGGGGGGGGAGGGGGGCGGCGTCAGCATCACGGCTGCGGTTTAAACATATTTTAATAATATTTAAACAAAACCATGACACATAATCTGGGAAAAGTCTCTAAGTGAGAACGTGGATTTGAGAAAGCAAGGAGCAGAGGTGGAAGAAAAACGAGATATCGGGGGCGGGGCACAAGTCGAGACGAGGAGGAGAGCGAACAAGCACGTGTCCGGGAGGAGAGAAAGAATAATTTAGAAAAAAAACAATTTGTTTCGTTTATTTGTTTGTTCTGTTTTCAAAACGCTGACAAAGAGTAAGATGTTCGTGAGAGGTCGGGGGGGGAGAAAAGAAAATCATAGAAACAAGCAAATACTACGAAGGAAAGAACCCATATTCACAAAACACTGATTGGGGGGCGGGGGGGAGGGGGGGGATGCCACACGGGCAACTTACTTTTCATCAGGGACAAAGCGTCCGGACACAGGCAACTTACTTTTCATCAGCGACAAAGCGTCCGGACAGCGCTTCCTGTGTGACACCGGCGCCCAACTGGGCGTCATACCCGCCTCCGATCGGGCAACTTACTTTTCATCAGGGACAAAGCGTCCGGACAGCGCTTCCTGTGTGACACCGGCGCCCAACTGAGCGTCATACCCGCCTCCGATCAGGACAGGCAGTCCGCGGTTTGCGGCCCCTCCTTGGTTGCGGCCAACGGATCGGCCATCCGCACCTTCAGCCCGCGCAACGTCACCCTCTACTTCGGCGGCCAACGCTTTAATTGGACTTTTGTAACTGCAAGCGTGCCCATGGCTCTGCTAGGCGCCGACTTCCTCTGCGCACACGGACTGCTGGTGGACATCCAACGGCGTCGCCTCATCAACGCCGAGACCTTCAGCTCCCTGGCATGCACATTGAGCAGCTCCGCTCTGACCGAGCTGGCCATGCGCCCTCCCGGCGGCGAACGAGTTTGCTCGCCTGCTCACGGAGTTCCCGGCCCTCAACGCGGCCGACGTTTTCGGCCGTCGCAGTACGACATGGGATCGAGCACCACATACCAACCACAGGCCCGCCGGTCTATGCCAGAGCCCGCCGCCTCGACCCAGCCAAGCTCGCCATGGCCAAAGCCGAGTTCGACGCTTTGGAACACCTCGGCATCGTGCGGCGCTCCGATAGCACGTGGGCTTCGCCACTACAAATCGTCCCAAAACCAGGGGGCGGCTGGCGCCCATGTGGCGACTACCGCCGCCTTAACGACGCTACCACCCCCGACAGGTATCCGATCCCGCACATCCAAGACTTCTCCGCCGTTTGGCAGGACGGGTCATTTTTTCAAAGATCGATTTAATACGGGGATATCACCAGGTACCTGTCAGGGCGGCCGACGTCCCAAAAACGGCCGTCATCACGCCGTTCGGCTTATTCGAATTCCTGCGAATGCCGTTTGGCCTCAAGAATGCGGCTCAGGCGTTCCAGCGCTTGATGGACGGCGTGCTGCACGACCTGCCGTTCCTCTTCGTTTACCTGGACGACATCCTCGTCGCCAGCATGACCCGGGCCGAGCACCTCCTCCACCTCCGAACACTGTTCGGGGCGCCTCAGCGAGCACGGCCTCATCGTCAACCCGGCCAAATGCCACTTCGGCACGACGGCCATTGATTTTTTGGGCCACCACATCACCAAGAACGGGGCCGTTGCCGCTGCCAACCAAGGTCGAGGCCATCACCACGTTTCCGCGTCCCCGCTCCATAAAGGCCCTGCAGGAATTCCTGGGAATGGTGAATTTCTATCACCGCTTCATGCCCCGCGCTGCTCAACTCATGCGGCCCCTCTACGAAGCCCTCCGGGGCAAGCCGGCCAAGCACGACATCGTCTGGTCCGCAGCAATGGACGCGGCCTTTAAAAGCTCAAAGCGGGCCCTCGCCGACGCAACACTGCTCGCTCACCCGGTGCTCAACGCTCCCATCCCCCTCACCACGGATGCCTCCGACTACGCGGTGGGCGCCGTACATGAGCAATGGGTGAACGGGGTTTGGCAGCCACTCGCTTTTTTCAGCCGGCAACTCCGGCCGAACGAGCTCAAATATAGCACGTTTGACCATGAGCTCCTCGGTCTACACCTGGCCGTTCGCCATTTCCGCCACCTCCTGGAGGGCCGACCCTTCACGGCGTTCGTCGACCACAGGCCGTTGGTTTACGCAATGGCCAAGGTCACGGAGCCGTGGTCGGCCCGCCAACAGCGCCACCTCTCCGCTGTGTCGGAGTTTACCACGGACATCCGGCACGTCGCCGGCAAAGACAACGCCGTGGCCGACTGTCTTTCCCGGGCCAGCGCAAACGCGGTCCACCTCGGCGTGGACTTCGCGCTTATGGCGGCGGACCAAACCACCGACATCACGGTGCAAGCCCTCCGGGCGGCGGACACAGGCCTCCGCCTGGCCGACATCCCCTTCGCGGACACTGTCCTGCTCTGCGACGTCTCCCAAGTACAGCCTCGCCCCATCGTGCCCGTTACCTGGCAACGCCGCATCTTCGCCTCCCTCCACGGCCTTTCCCACCCGGGCCGGGAAAGCTTCCCAGAAGCTGGTGTCGGCGCGATTCGTCTGGCACGGCCTTCGACGGGACGTCCGCGATTGGACCAGCACCTGCACAGCCTGCCAACAGGCCAAGGTCCACCGACACACCCCAGGCCCCGCTGGCACCTTTCACCGTGCCCGAACGACGTTTCGACCACATCAACGTGGACCTGGTGGGCCCCCTCCCCCCATCACGGGGTTTCACACACCTGCTCACCATGGTGGACAGGACCACCAGGTGGCCGGAGGCCGTTCCCCTCGTCTCCACCACCACCGCCGACTTGGCGCAGGCTTTCATCGCCACCTGGGTCGCCCGCTTCGGCGCACCGGCGGACATCTCGTCGGACCGCGGACCGCAGTTCACCTCCGAGCTGTGGGGCGCGGTCGCCCGCAACCTGGGGGTCAAGCTCCACCGTACTACGGCCTACCACCCCCAAGGCCAACGGGTTGTGCGAGCGATTCCACCACTCCATGAAGGCCGCGCTCATGGCCGGCCTTCAGGACGGCGGTTGGGCCGACCGGCTGCCGTGGGTCCTTTTGGGCCTCCGCACGGCCCCCAAGGAGGACCTCCGGGCCGTCCACCGCCGAGCTTGTCTACGGCCAGGCGCTACGCGTCCCGGGCGAATTTGTGCCCGACGCTACCAGTCCCTGGTCCGCAGCTCACCAGCGCTCGGACCTCCAGGAGACCGCCCGACGGTTTGCCCCCGTGCCAACGTCCCACCACGGTGGCCCCCAGTCCTACGTCCCCCCAGCGGTTCGCACAGCGGAGTACGTTTTTGTGCATCATTGACGCACATCGGGGGCCACTCCGGCCACCGTACGACGGGCCCTTCCGTGTCCTGCGACGGGACGACAAGTTGTTCGTCATCGACATCGGCGGCAGGTCGGACCGGATTTGCGGTGGACCCGCCTCAAGCCGGCACACGTGGACATCGACCAACCGCCACGGTTGGCCCTTCCGCCGCGGCGAGGCTGCCCCCCGTCCACGGTGCCCCCCCACTCGACCGCCCACTACCACACCGGACCCCCCCCCCCCCCCCCCACGACCCGCCAGGGGTCGCTTCGGCCGGGTCATCAGGACCCCCCTTAAATTGACCCTGCCGGTGCAAGTCGATTTCTGTGGGGACGTGTGTAGCGGCTACCGCTGGGTATACACAATCGCCTTGCACCTACCGAGGATGCGGAGCGATCACCATGCCGGCTCGTCCAGGACGCCCCGGGCAGGCCCGCTCTCGACTTGCCAGGCCTCGTCCGGGACGCCCGGGCATGCCCGCTCTCGACTTGCCAGGCCTCGTCCGGGACGCCCGGGCATGCCCGGGCACGCCCCCTCTCGCCTTTTCCCGGGCAAACGCTCCGGGATAATGTGTATATATATTGCTGCCCGATAAACAGGCTTTTCAGAGTACCCGAGTTGATTTGAGTTAATAAAGAAACTCGGACGAATGCCAGCTTTTTGTCACGGTCCATTCTTCCGATTTACGTTGGAGCATAGCTCCTACATCTCTATATATAAAGGAGTGTCTGTGTGTGTGTGTCTGTCTGGATGTCCGCTTATAACTCAAGAACTACACATCGGAGAAAAGTTTTAGACACAGATTCGGAATCAGCATAAAATCCCGGTGGTTTTTAGGCTACGTTTTATTTTAATATAAATGGTTTTAAAAAACCGCGCCAGCTGCAATTCCATGGTGTAGTTTGTGGCGGCGCTAGACGTTCGGGGTGTATTGCAATGGTTTGTCGGGTTTGGCTGTGGGTCCAGAATAGCTCCCATTTCCTTATGTTCTTCCACTTTTATTTTGATTCTTCTGTTACAACGCCTTCCTTATCTACCTTATATCCCCCCCGACGAGGCCTCTACATAATTTCATGCGGCAGAATTCATGCATTTTGAGTGAAAGAAGTGAGACGAAGTTGTAGGAGGAAGAAGAGGCGCGGTCACTGTGGAGGCCTCGATCGTGAGTGGAAATGGCGGGAATTGCGTTTGTATCGCAAAGTAAAGGATCTGCATTCATTTCTGAACTTGCATTGGTGGATTGTTATACATCGGCATTCTTTTTCATAAAAAAACTTTATGTTGAACTTGAAGGCTCCAAGCACGGACGATATATATAGCCCTCATTGAGGTAAAAATAAAAGTAAAAAGCCTGCTATCGCTTGCCAAGCTAGCCGTTCCCCCCTCCCCCTCCACTCCCCCTCTCCCCTCCTCCCTCCCTCCCCTCCCCCTCCCCCCTACTCCCCTCCCCCTCCCCCCCCCTCCACTCCCCCCTCCCCTCCCCTCACCCCTCCCCACCCCCTCCCCTCACCCCTCCCCCTCCACTCCCCTCCCCCTCCCCAAAGTAAAAAGCTTGCTATCGCTTGCCAAGCTAGCCGTTCCCCCCCTCCCCCTCCTCCCCCACTCCCCGTTCCCTCCCCCTCTCCCCTCCTCCCTCACCCCCCTCCTCCTCCCCTCCCCCCCCTCTCCTCCCCCTCCCTCCTCCCCTCCCCCCTCCCCCTCCTCCCCCCCCTCCACTCCCCCCTCCCCACCCCCTCCCCTCACCCCTCCCCACCCCTCCCCCTCCACTCCCCTCACCTCCAGCCTCCCAAAGTAAAAAGCCTGCTATCGCTTGCCAAGCTAGCCGTTCCCCCCTCCCCCTCCTCCCCCATCCCACCCCCCTCCCCCTTCCCCCCCCCCTCCCCCTCCACTCCCCCTCTCCTCCCCCTCTCCTCCTCCCCCTCCCTCCTCTTCTCCCCTCTCCTCCTCCCCTCCCTCCTCTTCTCCCCTCTCCTCCTCCCCCTCCCTCCTCTTCTCCCCTCCCCCCCTCTCCCCTTCTTACAGATGCTCTCTGAGAGCGTGTTCTCTCGTGCTCAACCGAGGCCATTGTAGTTTGTGCAAGGCCACGCCCTTCCCTACACCTACTCGATCAACCCTGAACATTGCTATGCACATGCACAAATAAGAAAGCGTGTCACTTGTAGAGTGTGCTTGGACTAACGTCTTTCTGATGATTTGTAGTGATGTATTTTTTGTCTGGCGAGAATCTACTCAAGTATTACTGTGGTCTTCTGATTTCTCAGAAACAGGATTTGGATACTTCAGATAAATACTTACATCTTTTCTTAATAAAGTTCTTCATTGAAGTTAATTTTACAAAACTGTTATCAGAGAGTGTGCTGGCCCTGCCTAGTCTACGTACAAACGTCGGGATGACGCGGATAAAAAATGCCTGCCCCACCCACTGATACAAAACAAAAGTTGGAGTATCTCTTCATACTCTCATCGTAGTTTATTCGAGTTCATTTGCAGTTCGAGTGTAGAATAAGTTTTATTGACACCAAGTAAACAAAAGAGTAAAAACCACGAGTGTCTTTCACGTCCGACAGAGCATAAATTCCTCAAGAGGCTCCGTCCCTCCACTCTGTCTCCCCGCTATTGGTAAGAGGGAAACCACACCAGTTATTTTGGCATTTCTAAGTGCAGGTCCTTGTGTGGCCTGAGGCTGGATGAAGACATTACTCTTTGAGAAACAAGCAATAAGACAGAGCTGCAAGATACAGTCAGGGTTACGTAAGACAATGTAGGAACACCATCACTGCAACACTCCACCGATCGGGGCTTTATGGCAGAGTGGCCAGACGGAAGCCAAACAGTTCAATCTTGGTTTCATCAGACCACATAATCTTGTTTCTCACAGTCTGAGAGTCCTTTAGGTGCTTTTTTGAAAACTCCAAGCGGGCTTTCATGTGTCTTTCACGGAGGAGAGGCTTCCGTCTGGCCACTCTGCCATAAAGCCCAGATCGGTGGAGTGTTGCAGTGATTGTTGTCCTTCTGGAAGTTTCTCCCATCTTGATGAGGTAGAAGCAAAATACCTGGATAAAAGGAAACAAAACGAGGAACACGGAGACAAAGAAGTTTGACCCTTTTTGTCTGAGGATAGGCAGTGTCAAGCATTGAACAATACAAAACAAAACAAAACAAAAACAATGAACGAATTAACATGAAATATTGCACAGGCCACAACAGCAACACCGAGACAAGACACAACAACCGAAAAACAGGACGAATACGGTACAGAAAACTGCTGTCAAGCTTTATGAGGTGGAAATGAGGAGCTCAGACTTTCATCACCAGCACGTGCAGAAAAACCCGAACCGGAAGACTTGCTTGTATTTCCTGATAATGCTTTTTGAAGTGGCAGTAGTTTATAAGGCATTTGTCTCCATAATTTATCCCTTTCTTAACAATATCTTTCTTCAATTAGGCTTGTTTCTTTTTTTTTTTATTCCCACGTTTATGCTTGTAAACACAACATTTACCTATTAAAATAATTACAGAATCACTGCACAAACAAATTCTTTACCATTATTCTATTTCCTCAGAAGCAAAATGTCACGAAAGCCAGCATTTATTTTCAACCAGCAGAGTCTGCCCGGCGCTGCTGGGTGAGATTTTCCGAGTGGTGGTTTTGGGTCGTGTTGGACATTGAAAATTTATGGAGTTATTGGCCTCATGGTGGTGGTTACCTTTTACCTGTGGGCAGGTGGCAGCACTGCATGACACCACATCCCAATATACATTTTATAGCAGCCGTTGGTGGCCTCAAAACGGATGCAGAGGCAAATGTGTGAGAGCTGAAAAGATTGTCCAGATTCTGAAGTACCTCCATGCAAAGTTTGCGGCCTCTGTGCTACGGCTTGGCCGTGAAAGAATAATGCACAAACACTTGAAGATATGTATGTAAATTTACAAAAATTACCTGTGTCATTCATTTCCACAACAGGTTTTTCAGATGGACTTTGATTGGTAGACGACTTTATCTGCACAAATAAACAGTTTACATTTCAGTTAGCTTTGCCATTTGCACAAAAGTACAATATATTTAGAAAACGAAGCTATATTTAAAAAGTCAATGCAAATAAAAAGCAAAGTAATTTCCTTTACTAATAACCTGCACTTCAGGTGAATAATCATGACGATTGGCCTGTAGGACCCATCATATGTTCAGCATAATTGGAATGTACAGCATATGCAGATTCCCTCCGGCCTCGCTTCACCTCCAGCCCCTTCTTGGAACCACCAAGCTTTTAACAATGTTCATCTTTCTCTTTTGAACAATCGACTTTCATACCTGATCTTTTGACCATTTCTCAAGGTGGAGGATGTTTCGAATTAGGGGCTTGATGTGCATGGGGGTCAGCACAGACCCTGGTGTTTCATGAGAAAGTAGTTCAGGGTAATGATGTTGCTGTGGTAAAGGGTGGGGTGGGGGAGGTGTAGGGAGAGGTTAAGAGAAACAAAATGATCCAAAGATGTCCATGAGAAAGGCAGAAGGGGAAGTTGTGCATCAAAAAGGAAGGCATGAAAAGAAAAAAAATAGAAGCGGAAAAGGCATAGCTGTGAGGTATGTATAAAAAAGAAGAAGAAAGTAAATTGGAAGAGATAGAAAAAGAGTAGGAGCACAGCATGGACAGAACGAGAAAAGAAAAGAGACATACTGAACAGAGCGATGGAAAGAAAAAGGCAGGAATTAAAATGGCTTTCGCAAAATAAAACCAATAATAAAACGAGAATGGCACTTCTCAACATTGACTTTTGACCTTTGAAGCAGAAATCTAATCAGTTCATCTTTTAATCATAATATATATTCCTACCAATTAAGGTCAAAATCCCATCACTGGTTCACAAGTAAGCACAGTAACAAATTTTTTTTTTTACCTCACGGGACTTCCGCCTTTGACCTCTTGACCCTATAATCTCATCCATTTATCTTTACATCATTATACAAACTTGTACCACGTTTGACTTGGTTCCCTTCAGCCATTCTTAAGTTATCATGGAAACAAAAACTGATTACAGACTCTGACCTTTGACCTCTTGACCCCAAAATCAAATCAGTTCATCTTTTCATCATAATACATACTTGTATCGACTTTGGCGAAAATCCTATCACCAGTTTACAAATTTTCGCTGTAACAGGATTTTTATCTTACATGATCTGGGACCTTTGACCTTGTGACCCCAAAATGTAATCAATTCATCTTAATGTCATTATACATAACTGCACGAAGTTTGACTTGGATCCCTTTAGCAGTTCTGAACTGCGGTAACAAAAACCTATCACGGACGGATGGATGGACAGATGCACAGACTGGACTGACAGACAGACAGACAGAGACGCACGGACAAGCGGACCACCCGAAAACACGTAGGTGTATGTGCGTCACTAGGTAGATGAGGGGTGCTGGAGGTGGACAGTAACCTCTGCTGCCAGGTGCAAATATTTATAGTAAAGGTTCCTCTTCTTCAAACAATGGTGTGTTGAAACTGCTGGGCCCAAACAAATATTAACTTTGGACTTACAGTGACAGGGGATCAAGTCAGATCGGGCAATCAAATTAAACGTGATGTCGGTTTTGAAGATCTTTGTGCAGGAGACATGGCTATCAGGCCATGTGACCGAGGATACCATAATTCTCATTTTACAGGTGGAAGTGTGCTTATGATGAAGATTTATTGTCAATCGGACTAACAGTTGCAGAGGAAAGCATAATTATTTTGTGTGGACAAGCAGACAGACAAACAGACAAAACAGATGTGCAAATGTGTCCAATGAGACAAGGTTTTTCCAAAGCAATGTGGTTGCAGGCCAGTGGGTATATATGAGTGTGTTCGGACATATCGAGACTAGAAGAAAATTGACCTGACATATTTTGAGAATCTTCATTAAAATTGTGGAACTATTCCAGATCATCTTGGAGGTGTTTCAGATAAAATGTTGCAGATGCTAATGGGAGTGATTGGACTTACCTTAGCTGTAGTTGAAGAGCATACCGTCAATTGGTCCCCTCATAGTCATGGCAGTGTAATAAGAATGTAAGCTTTGGAACTGTGGTTGGCTCATATAACTCATGGGGGTGAGCTATGAGCACAGAGGGGGATGGTTCAGTGGTAGACCAGTGTTGCAAAAGTGTTTGACTTGGCAGCAATACAGGAGGGACTGTTGGTATACAGGTAAATAGATGTGATTAAAATGCTGGCATTTTAGGTGTTGCACGAACCGAATTATGCAAGCATTTCATGTGCAGGCTTATGAAAGCAACATCTGAGGGCTGCCTTAAGGTCAACCCGGAAGACGATGTGTTCAAATACCCTCCGTACGAGGTGGAGCAAAAAGACGAGAGGAGGAAAGACAGTTTTCTTTTTTGCCTGTGAGATGTCATCCCTTTGTCTCACTTCCTGAATGTAACAGAATCTGCAGAAGCTGCAAAAAATTCGCAAGAGACATGCTCCAATCAGTATTTAAATTTAAATGAATAGATTTTTGCATTTAGCTTGGGGCTAGGTTAAAATTGGGAAATGCTTTGAGAAGATATCTTTCTTACCTTGTGCAACCATGACTAAAAAGGTATAGATTAATATTTGTGATAAAAGTGTTCCCACCATTGTTCGTGATATTTTTGTATGCAAATACTTATTCGTATGATTTCTCAGCTGCTTGTCATTCTGATGTTTGACTTTGGGCACCCACGAGTTGCACCTTTGGGCACCTACAGAAAATAAAAATAAATAACCGCAAAGTGGGCGTAACCCCTCAGCCCATGCATGGTGGAAACCAATTTCAAGATGGCTGCCGTGGCGGCCATATTGAAAATCGCAGCGTGCCCATTTTCGAAAGGAACCTTCCTCTACTCAACCCCAACACACACTGCAAAAATGGATTTAATCGGACAAGCCGTTCTGCTTGAAATTGACGGAAACCAATTTCAAGATGGCTGCCGTGGCGGCCACATTGAAAATCGCAGCGCGCCCATGAACCTTCCTCCACTCAACCCCAACACACACTGCAAAAATGGATTTAATTGGACAAGCCGTTCTGCTCGAAATTGACGGAAACCAATTTCAAGATGGCTGCACATGGATTTAATCGGACAAGCCGTTCTCCTTGAAATTGACAGAAACCAAAAGTTGACGGACGCCCAGACGTCCGGATGACAATACCCCTTCGCCCAATTTGGGCTGAGGGGTGAAAACTAATCCAGGGATTTAAGTTGAATTGGAGTTCTCTGCATCAAGCATGGGAATATGGAGTTGGCTCAAAGAAGTTCACCTTCGAATTTGTGATTGTCTTTAAAATGAGCAAATGAAAGATACCTGAAAAAAACGAGCAAGATTGTTCTGAAGGAACAAAAGGGAGAATTTGTGGACGCTCAATAAATTACTCAGCAATGTTTCTTTTGGAAAAAGAGAATTTTGACTTTGTAAAATAATGCCGAGCCTTATAGACCATCCAATTGCTTGCAAAACAGTTTGTTGGATAAAGCTGAGTGTACAGAGTGCAGAAGCTGCTCGTGAGAGATGAGAGATCAGTGTCTGCAGTGTCTCCAGATCGGTTCAAACATCTGCGCTTCTTACTTCGTTAAAATCCCTTAGCTCAACATGAGAGGAACCAACTGAAATGATGTCTTGCGCAACGAGTGGGCGAGTTATCACCGACTGAATTTTCCCTTCACCTCGTGTATATATTCTGACCTTTCCAAGGGCTGAACTAGAGGCGTCGTCATGTGATTGTATTATGTGTGTGTTAAACCCCCTCTGTGCACGTATTTATATATAGTTTCCTTTTAAAATTCTGTCAGCTCGATGGACGAATAAATTATATGTTGAACCTATTTGGAATGTTTAATTCTTCCACAGCTCACAAGAAAATGTTGCTTTGAAATATATTTTTTAATGGACTAAAAATAACTTTAAATGGACCTTTTTTTGTTCACGAATATATGCATAACAACAAAAGTAGGCTATATGTAAAAATAGAATTTCCATGGTCATGGACAGCTTAGAGACTTTGAGTACTTCAAAATAATTTAATACCTACATTATTTGCTAACTGGTATCTCCATCCGGGTCATACTATCCTCTTCAACTTAAGTATCAAACAAGCCCGGCTATGCCACTGTTAGACTTTCGATCTTGTTGAAGTGATTCTTCACCATTGAGAGATATGGCTAAAACAACATGTAACAGAATATCTCAAAGTTATGGATGGAATGGGACGAAACTTGGTGGACAGGTTGGGTGTGTAACATGGATGAATTGATTCGATTTTGGTGAAGATCTGGATCTGAACATGAGAATGAAAAAAAGATAACCAAGTAATTCTTCTTCATTGAAAGATGGGGACAAAAACGATAAATCAAATGAGCATATTAAAATTTGCAATCGTGTCAGTCTGTCTGTCTGACATGTTTGACTGCAAACAATTGGTCGTTACTTATCCAATCTCAACCAAACTTGACAGGAGGACTGCGGGTCACACAATGAGGATATAGCAAATTCATTTGCCACCCACCCATCCCCCCCCACCCCCCCCCCCCCTCACCACTCCAAAGGGGTCGTCCCCACCAATGGGGTTGCATGTTGTGGTGTATATCCGTGTTAAGATAGCTGTATCGTGGCGTTTTTCCAACATCTAACAACAAACGTAACAACAACACGAAATATAACAGCATAACATCAATCTTACTATAATTCACCAAATGTCCGTCTGTCCGTTCGAAGGTGCTGCAAAAACGACTCAACCGATCGCAACGATATTTTGGTTGGGTATTCCTGGGACCGCTTAGAGTAAAATAGGCCAGATTGTTTTTCCAATTTTTTCCCAATTTTCCGAAACACGATGGAATAATATTTACCGATATGAACAGTGATGTGGCTTTTATTGAAATTCGACAAATACTGTTTAGATTTTGATGAGAATTATGAACCTGCCGCGAATGCGGATGTGGACAGATTACGGCAATGTGTGGGTTTGATAATATCCAAATACAACCGTCATTCAATCGTAATGTTAAATCGTTAAACGTTAATCATGTTAATCGTTTTGTTAAAGTATCAAAATGATTGGAATTGAGTGAATACAATTACGATTTTGAATTCGTAATTGTGTTCACCCAACCATACGGAAATTCACATCAGGATTTAAATATTTGTTTATGTCATGAATGTTGTTAAAAGTTAATTTTTTATATTAATGTTATTTAATTTGTGATTGGAGTTATGTATTCTGTTTGGAATGAAAAAAGAGACATCGAGTTCAAGTGAATGACAAAATGCCGTGATGGTTTCTACTTTCTAAACGTGAAATTCGCGGATCGCCACATGCAGATTCGCCATTGACTGGGTATAGAACAAACGAACCCGTTTGTTTGCGAACGGGTATGTTTTTCATGGAAGTCCTTCACGAACTTGCTGTCCATGTCTGACGTGCGACTGAAGGTGCTGCAGGAATGTGGAATTTATTGGTTTAATGCTTTAGCATTCGCCGTTTCTGCATTGTCTGTTTGCTTCTGGCCTCCCACCCGTGCGTGGCACGGGTACCTCACTAGTACTAATAATATTCCGTCTCCCCAAGGGTTTTTTCCTCCTTGAAGAAGCACCATGTTGACGTGTATAAACACCTTATCATGCCATTTTGGTGGAAGCACCTCCTACAACAATAACAACAACAACAACAACAACAACAACAGGCATTTTAAGGCCATTTTCCCTGCTAGAGTGGGGGTTAGCCTTGCGGTCCCCGTGACAATCTTCTCCATTTTGCCCGATTTTCTGCATCTCCCCTTGTTAACACCCTTGCCCGCATTTCTTCTTCGACCATCTTTAGCCAAGTCTTTCTCGGTTTTCCCCGTCCTCTACTTCCTTCGACATTCATTTCCATCACTCTTCTCAACCAGTCACTTTCATCCGTCCTCAACACATGACCAAACCATCTCAAACTGTTTCTCTTCACAGCATCCATCACAGGCTCTATTCCCATCATCTTTCGCAATTCATCATTTGTCTTCCTCTCTCTCAACGATACTCCACACATCCACCGAACCATTCGCATTTCCACCCTTTCCAGCCTTCGTTGCTGCTCTACATTCATTACCCATGTCTAGCTCCCATAAATCATAACACTTCTCACACATGCAGCATACACCTTTCCCTTCAGCTTCAACGACACTCCCCTCCTCGTCAGCACGCCACTCAGTTCCCGAAACTTCTTCCATGCACATCTCACTCCAGCAACCGTTGCCATGTCTGATCCACCTTCTCCATTCAGCATGTTTCCTCGGTAGCAAAATGTTTTCACACCTTCCAGCTTCACGCCGTCTCCAAGATCCAACTCAACATTTCCTCCATCTGCAGCTCCCTCTGTGCACACCTTCCACTTGATTGTAGCTGCCACACTGGTTAATGACCCTCTCAAACCACTACATTTTTGATGAACCCACTCAGCGCACATTGTACATTGAATGGAATTCACTACAATACCCTTCCTTCACACAGCACACGGCCACTTCCCAGTTCTTTCCACCTCACCACATGCTTTACCACTTGCCATCACCTTCGTTTTTCCGATATTCACCTTCAGACCTTTTGTCTCCATACAATCCTTCCACTTGTTCATCCTCTCCTTCAGTCCATCCATACTTTCTGCAATCAATTTCTCCTCCGCAGCATGGAGGAGCACCTCCTACCAGAAGTAAAAATATTATAAGCCACAAACACATTGAATTACCTTTTGAAAGTCGCTCCTGCTGTTTAACACTAAAATGAAAGGAGAAAAAACCCGGGGTATGTTTTGTTACAAAGCAAAACTGCTTGCCAAAACTGCTGTTCCTTATCAAGGGTTTTGAATGGAATGCTATTAAACCACTTGGCAAGCTCTCTACAAGAAACTTGGTAAACAAGCATCCTGAGTATTGCGCTGTAATACATGTCCCCTACCAAAGTTCAAAGTGCCATAACTTTGTCAAAAATGATCGAATATGCAAATTTATGCACGGTTGATGCTGGTTTTCAAACTTGATCTGAGGTATGCTGAGACACGTGTGTCACACCTCGCCTCGTTGATAAGCCCGCAAGGTCGCTCTGTGGAGCAGCCTGCACATATTGCACTGTGTGAATTATATAATTACCAACTCGTGGTCTGAGATACTAGCGATTCAAGAGATATCCATTTTTTTTAATATTTCCGTTTAATTAACGATATCTGCCAAACCACGTGATCTATCGCAAATTCCAAAAGGACATTTTAGTGGACTGACATGCTGAACAGATCTGTGATGTTTCCCCTCGATTGGATCAAAAATGAGGGAGGAGCTCGGTTTTAAAAGTTCATGCTTAAAAACGTCATAACTCTGAAACCATGTGACGCATGACGTCATGCTCGCTGACTTTTTTGTTTGTCATGGGTATGCGTTCCTGCCTGCAAAGTTTGGCCTCGATAAGTTCAGCCGTTGCAGAGAAAAAGGGGTTTTCGTGTTTTCATGAAAAACAATATGGCGGCCGAACCACGTGACCTGTGACGTGACATGTGACGTCATAATTACCATTAAAATATTCTACAGACTGAGTCCCCCCTACGGTGAAAATTTGATATCAATCGGTCCTATTATTGCAGAGAAAATGGTTTTTAAAGGAAATTAAGACTTAAAATGGCACTGAGTTAAGGATCATCAGAATTATCAGAATTCCCAAAGTTCAAAGTGCCATAACTTTGTCAAAAATGATCGAAACGTTGTGAAGTTCGAACTCGATCTGTAACTTATCATGAGGAAACCATGTGCCAAGTTTGAAATCATTAGCATTCAGAGTTTAGAAAAACAAGTCCGGAAAACTGTTCTTTGCGTGACGGACGAACAGACTGACGGACGGACAGACTGACGGACTGATGGACTGATGGACTGACAGACTGACAGATGGACAGACGGAGGGACGGCGTGCAAACCTATAGTCCCCTCCGGTGTACACTGGTAGGGGACTAATAAACACACCCCTGATATTCTTGAGGCCCGACCCTTGATCTACTGTAATCGATATACCCAAAGAGGAATGGCCCTTCCTAACGCTCCCACAGGGAACGTTTGTACGAGTATTTCAAAAGGCTGTGGAGGAATGACAAATCTAGGTGGATGAGTTTGTCAGGTGACAAGAGCAAGTCCATTCAATTTTGGTTCAGGTCCGGATCAAGATCCGAACAACAGTGGAACACCAAACATAAACTGTTCAACCTGGCGGAGGTATGCGCTCTTCCGAGTGCTGTTGTAGTTTGTCGTGTGTCATCCAAGCCACAACATCTTCCACTAGGCCCCAAAAAACAAGGTCACTAGAGTTGTTGTTGTTGTATAGCCCCAGACAGGTCTCTCAAACAAGCCCGCAGCACGGAGACAGCTGATCAATCTTGCAGGAGCGACCCAGAGATCCCCTAATCAGGGATGATGTATCCCTGCTTTCATGAAGTCAGGGCTACGACAAAGTTAGAGACAGGGAGGGATAGAGGGAGAGAGGGGGAGAGGGAAAGTGGGAGGGAGAGAAAGATGGAGGAGAGAGAGAGAGAGAGAGAAAGACAAGAGGGAGAGGGCTGGTCCATGGGGACCCATGGGGTCCATGGAGTCCATGGGCACTCTGACAGTGACCGCGCTGCCCTAACAAATCTGGGCAGCAGGGAAGAATGGGGAAGATTTGCCCCCCGACTTTCGTTGGGTTGTACAACCACCACAAAGATGCATCCTCGATAGTTGTGGTCACTAGAGATGTTAATAATGGTGCAAAATCGCTCCTGCGAGAACAATCGGCTGTCTCCTTGCACGGGCTTGTTTGGGAGAACTGTCCGGGGCTATACAACAACAATAACAATTACTTTTGAAAATGTTTTCGAGCAAATACATGAACACAGAAACATACCAGGAAGGTGAGACGGTGCTTGAATCCAGCGACGTGGGCCAATACAGCAATGGCATGCAGAGTACCTCTGGTGTTGCATAGTGAACAGGAATAAAGAACCACTGTGCCCGATGTTGGCAAATGCTCCTCTATATGATACAAGCCTGCAGATTGAAAAAAAACAAAAAAAACCCAAAGATTGAAAATATGATACAAGCCTGTATAAGGTTTTCAAATTCAGAACGTATGGAGTTAGTGAAGTAAAATCAACACAGCAAAATAGATAACTTACACACAGTAGTCAAATTTGGATTTTGGACATCTGACAATACATAACGGCAGATGTAAACCAGAACGGCACTCAGTAGAGTGCATACTGTACAATGCACGTTTTGTATCCCACTGATGGGGTGGATCTGGATCCGGACCTGAACCAAAATCAAATTGGCTTGTTCTTGTCACCTACCCAACTCATTCACCTAGTTTTGTCATAATCCATCCAAATTTTTTGAAATATATGCTATTTATCGTTTTTGGCCCATCACCCCAGCACTTGTTACACTGCTTTTCAAATCTCCTGGCAGATGATTGTCCTTTTTGTAAGAAGTCTGAAAATGTTTTCCATATCGATGTTGAATGTCAACGGTTGGCTCCTTTATTTATTTTTCTCCACAATTATTTTGTTAGGATTGGTTTGATTTTTAACACTTGTGTTTTCATTTATGGCTTGGACATTTCACACAAAAATGTGAATGATATGTTGGGTAATTTCCTGCTTGCTCAGGCAAAAATGGCAGTGTACAAATCAAGAAAAAGGAAAGTTGATGGTCTTGGAGCTAATGATGAAAATGCTTTGTTCTTGTTTAAGAATCTTGTGATAAGCTGTGTAAAATTGGACTTTGCTTTCTTCTCAGTAACAGGAAGGTTGCCACAGTTTGAAGCCAAATGGTGCAAAAAGGAGTTATTTGTAAAGTCCTTGAGAAACGTTTATTGTTTTGTGAAATGTTTTGCATATAATCCACTGTATTAACCTTTTGTTTTCTGCTTTTCTCCCTGAAATGAGATTGTGATCCGTATTGGGGGGTTTTCTTTTCTATAATAAAAATCTACAAAAGTCTCTCTGTCTCTCTCTCTGTCTCTCTCTCTCTGTCTCTCTCTCTCTCTCTCTCTCTGTGTCTCTCTCTCTCTGTCTCTCTCTCTCTGTCTCTCTCTCTCTGTCTCTCTCTCTCTCTGTCTCTGTCTCTCTCTGTCTCTCTCTCTCTCTGTCTCTCTCTCTCTCTGTCTCTCTCTCTCTCTCTCTGTCTCTCTGTCTCTCTCTCTCTGTCTCTCTCTCTCTCTGTCTCTCTCTCAGATACAAATATCCACCAAAGTGTTAACGAGTGCTCTCGGGAACACCTTGGGAAACTTGTGAAGGTGCCTCCAGACAAGACCGCGGGGGCAGCGGGTAATACCCCAGATCCTGACGACATGTTATCTGACGTGTCTGAGTCCGAAGATGACATTGAGACAACCGCGCTGTCACAAGCGATGACAGGTCACTCGCAGGTATCCCCTCAACTCATTCTTACCTTCCTTAATGAAACGTATCGTCACCGCAACATTGTCATTAAAGACTATTTCCGTGACTTGGCTGCATTCATTTGCACCGCAAAGTCAAATATCAAAGCGCGTGAGGATTTTGACCCGACGAAATCTCAATTCCACAGGTTAAGAAAGTTTGTTACCCGAGCAGGTACGGAGTGTTCCCAAGCACAGGGCGATTTCATTACCACGGAATGAAAAACATTTCCTTTGCGACCTTAAACATGAATGGTGGGGGTGCAAGTCACCTCCGTCAGGCCCAAGTCAAAAACTTGTTTGACCGTAAAAAGGCAAATGTTCTTTTACTACAAGAGACCCACATCACACCTAACGTGGAACATGACTGGTGCCAAACTTTCAAAGGGCAATGCTATTTTAGCAATCTGTCAGCCTCATCTGCTGGGGTTGGGTTTTTTCTAAAGCCAGGTCTAGCTTTTGAGTCTTGTCATTTTCAGGAAGTCATAAAAGGCCGGCTTATTTCCCTTCAGCTTGCACATCAAAACTTCCGCTGTACCATTTTCAATGTGTACGCACCTAGTGAGAGCAGGGACCGAAAGGCCTTCTTCACCTCCATGGTAAACCACCTGAAATCAGTTGATCTCGACCAATGTGTGTGCATTGGTGGTGACTTTAATTGCACCTTTGACCCTTCGAAGGATAGAAACTCTGCAGAACCCCACCCCGAGTCCCATGCGGACCTATCCCGTTTCTTTAAGACGGCCGGTCTCCTGGATGTTTGGCGATTGCATCACCCCAACATAGTCCAGTTTACCTGGTGTCGATGTGCCAATGGCCGGGTGTCTTCGGCAAGACTCGACCGCTGGTACATTAATGTACCCTTTAGGAACGTCGCGGCCTCTTCAGGTTGTTTTCCGTCATTGTTTTCAGACCACCATATGGTAACCTTAGATCTTTCTTTTCCTCGACCCACATGCAGAATTAGTTACTGGAAGTTTAACGTTAAACTTTAAGAAGATAGTTTATTTACAGACTCCTTTCGTGATTTCTGGGCTGAAATGAGTACTAAAAAATCTTCTTTCTCCTCAATTAGTCTCTGGTGGGATAACCTAAAGGCCCAAATTCGAGTATTTTGTCAACAATTTAATTCGCACTGTGCCAATGTAAAACATATCACGATGGCTTGCTTGGAAGCAGACATCTTAAGGTTAGAGAGCAAGTTGGCCAATGAGAGCAACCCAGTGAACTATCGGTTGCTTCTCGAGAATAAGGCCCAATTAAGGGATTTGATCCATGAAAAAGCAGCGGGCACACTAGTTCGGCTAAGAATACAGAATATAAAGGTTTCAGATACCCCAACTAAGGCTTTCTTTTACCTAGAAACTGTAGAGAAACCAGCACGACTTATATCTTCGGTTTTGGACCCAGGGGGGAACATCCTAACAAATCCGAGTGATATAAGATTAAATGTAATCGATTTCTTTTCTGAACTTTTCAAGGCCAAAACAGTTTCTCACGAAATGATGAATGTTTTGACCTGTCATCTTCCTTCCGTGGCTGAGGCCCAACGTCTGGAACTGGATGCTCCAATTACCCTTCCAGAGCTAACCGGTGCACTTGCTGAGATGGAGTCGGGAAAAGCCCCTGGCATCGATGGCCTACCGGCTGAATTTCCTTCGGCATTCTGGGACATTTTGGGCCCAGAGCTGCTCAATGTTCTGGATGCATCTCTTTTATCCAGAGAATTACCGCTCAGTTTTAGAAGAGCAGTACTCTGCCTGCTACCCAAGACTGGCGATCTCCGACACCTGTCAAACTGGCGTCCGATCTCTTTGTTGTGCACGGATTACAAACTGTTTTCCAAGGTCCTTGCGAACCGGTTGAAGACAGTTATTGGGGACCTGGTGTCACCTGATCAAAGTTGCGGCATCCCTGGCAGATCCATCTATGACAACATATTCCTAGTCAGAGATTTGTTAACTGGTAAATGTGTCAAAGAGGATATTGGATTGGTGTTTCTTGACCTTGCAAAGGCCTTTGATAGCATTGATCATGAGTTTTTGTGTCATGTGTTACAAGCTTGCGGGCTTGGCACTAATTTTAGAGCCTACATAGCTTTGTTATATGCAAACATCTCCAGCTTGATCAAAGTTAACAATGAATTTTGCCCACCCATAAAGGTTCAGAGAGGGGTAAGGCAAGGTTGTCCACTTTCAGGTCTATTATTTGCCCTCGCCTTGGAGCCCCTCTTAATCGCCCTCAGAAAGGATATCCCTGGACTTGTCCTTTCTCCAGGACACCCACCTTTGACCCTGTCAGCTTATGCCGACGACCTTTGTGTCATTATAAAAAGAAAATGCGACAGTGACGCCATGGCAAAGTGTTTGTCGGACTTCAACCTTGCCTCATCATTAAGGTGCAATTGGGGGAAAAGCAAGGCTCTGTGGATCCCCTTTCCAAAAAATGACTTACCTATGCCACCGTTATTACCACCACCTCCCCTTCCTGCAGAACTAGTGTGGGCAAACGATGGCATCAAGTATTTGGGCGTCTTCCTCGGTCCTCCTCAGTATGCCCAGAACAATTGGGACAGGATCATTGACCAGGTAGATGGGCGTTTGAGCCGATGGAAAAGAGCTCTACCCCACCTTTCCTATAAGGGTCGCGCGCTAGTTGTCAACAACCTCGTCACTACCCTTTTGTGGCACCGGTTCATCTGCCTGCAACCACCGGAGGTTTTGCTCCAAGCTATCCAGAGGAAACTGGTGGATTTTTTTTGGGGAGGCTACCACTGGCTTCGACCCAGCGCCATATGTTGTCCCTCGGCCGAGGGTGGTCATGGCCTAGTCGATGTGAAATGCCGCCTGTTGGCCTTCCGGCTCCGCTCCATCCAACGCTTGCTTTATGCAGAACACCTACCAGGAAAGCCCTTAGCCTGCTCCATTCTTCAACGAGCTGGGAGGCTCGGATACGGACATGAACTTTTCCTGACCAACCTTCAACACGTCGATACATCTCTGCTCCCAGTCTTTTATCAGAGCCTCTTGAATGCCTGGCAGGGCGTTTCGATAAGTCGCCAAACAGACTCGTATGGCACGAACATGTATGCACACGAGCCTTTATTTTTCAACCCACTTTTCCCCGATATCCCGAGGAGTCGCGACTTCTGCCAGCATTTTATAGTGGCCAACATCCTGAAAGTGTGTCATCTCCGGCACGACTCTGGACAGGGATGGAAGCCTGCGAACGAGCTGGCGGACCTAACAGGTGTTCGGTCCAGGAGGCAAATCGGGAACATACTAAGAGCGGTGATCCGAAGGGGCCACCAGCTAGGCCTACATTGGACGCAGGACGCAGAGGTTGAGCCCACAGTCCCAAAATTAGGTGTCGCTTTTACCCCAAACGAGCTGCCCCCCATGAGTGCAGGGTCACCCCCCTTCCATGCTATGAGCAGCAAGAGTATTTATAGGTCTTGTGTGAAACTTCTTCTTGGGGACCCACCTCTAGCTGGGGTTACCCGGTGGAAAGGACTCTTGCCTCCCGGTCCCCCCTCTGAGCCTTTATGGGATACAATGTATGCTGGACTTATTTCTAAAAGAACAGGTGACCTTCAGTGGCGTTTGGCCCACTGGATTGTTCCTTCCAATGCTGTCATTCGTTTTTTTCCCCCATTTCCGGCTGTTGCCCCTTTTGTCCGGTGAGGGAAGATTTGTTTCATGCTTTCATTAATTGTGAAAGACTTTCTCCTTTGTTTCATTGGTTAAATTTTATTGCCCATAGATTGCAGGTTACCTTTTCTTTGAAAGCTTACATCTTTGGCTTTCCTCCCAAAAAGGGAACCACATTTATTGTATTCGGGTTCCTAACCGCAACCGCTAAACTGGCCGTATACCTGTCGCGGAAGGTGAAGCTGGGCGGCAGACCCATGCAGGAATGCAGTATTATGGTGTTTTTTTAGTTCGTTGGTGTCAGCAAGGCTCAAGCTTGAATTTGGCTGTGTCCAAACTGCAAACGACCTTGCAAATTTTGTTGCGACCTGGTGTGTTGGAGGGATTTGTGAGGTCCAAGATAACAAATTGTTAATTTCTGTATAATACAGTGCGGGTGTTTCTTATACACTGTTCCATGCTTCTCCTTGCCGGCATTTTTCTCCCCCTGGTCTTGACCTACTCTTTCTTTCTTAAGTCTCTCCTCAGGGTTGCAGATGCGATTGTAAATTTGTACATATAAAATTATGCCTAGTTTAGAAATTATGCCTAGATTTTCTCCTCGTGTTTTTTTTTTGGTATTTGCACCTTTTCTGTCGCTTGGTTTGCAGTGCACCGATTGTTTTTTCCTTCCGGGATTGCTATGATTTTACTGATTTTCCTGGATGAATTGCTTTTGGTGGTACTCTTGTTTTATACTTTTATAATAAAAAGAGTTTAAAAGTCAAAGTCT